>NW_028269989.1:326015-489022 GCF_054644295.1 Miniopterus natalensis | reverse complement strand
ACCTTAGGTCCAATTGGAAACCTAAACGGATATCTAACCCTAGCCCTCAACATAACCCTAACCCTAGGTCCAATCGGAACGCTAACCGGATCTCTAACCCTAGCCCTCAACATAACCCTAACCCTAGGTGCAATCGGAACCCTAACCGGATCTGTGTACCTAGCCCTCAACATAACCCTAACCCTAGGTCCAATCGGAAACCTAACCGGATCTCTAACCCTAGCCCTCAACATAACCCTAACCCTAGGTCCAATCGGAATCCTAACCGGATCTCTAACCCTAGCCCTCAACATAACCCTAACCCTAGGTCCAATCGGAATCCTAACCAGATATCTAACCCTATCCCTCAACATAACCCTAACCCTAGGTCCAATCGGAACCCTAACCTGATCTCTAACCCTAGCCCTCAACATAACACTAACACTAGGTCCAATCGGAACCCTAACCTAATCTCTAACCCTAGCCCTCAACATAACCCAAAGTCTAGGTCCAATTGGAACCCTAAATGGATATCTAACCCTAGCCGTCAACGTAACCCTAACCCTAGGTCCAATCGGAACCCTAACCGGATATCTAACCCTAGCCCTCAACATAACCCTAACCCTAGGTCCAATCGGAACCCTAACCGGATCTCTAACCCTAGCCCCCAACATAACACTAACCCTAGGTCCAATCGGAACCCTAACCGGATCTCTAACCCTAGCCCCCAACATAACCCTAACCCTAGGTCCAATCGGAAACCTAACCGGATCTCTAACCCTAGCCCTAAACATAACCCTAACCCTAGGTCCAATCGGAATCCTAACCAGATATCTAAATCTATCCCTCAACATAACCCTAACCCTAGGTCCAATCGGAACCCTAACCTCATCTCTAACCCTAGCCCTCAACATAACCCTAACCCTAGGTCCAATCGGAACCCTAACCGGATCTCTAACCCTAGCCCTCAACATAACCTTAACCCTCGGTCCAATCGGAACCCTAAATGGATATCTAACCCTAGCCCTCAACGTAACCCTAACCCTAGGTCCAATCGGAACCCTAACCGGATATCTAACCCTAGCCCTCAACATAACCCTAACCCTAGGTCCAATCGGAACCCTAACCGGATCTCTAACCCTAGCCCCCAACATAACACTAACCCTAGGTCCAATCGGAAACCTAACCGGCTCTCGAACACTAGCCCACAATATAACCCTAACCCTAGGTCCAATCGGAACCCTAAACGGATATCTAAGCCTAGCCCTCAACATAACCCTAACCCTAGGTCCAATCGGAACCCTAAACGGAACTCTAACCCCAGCCCTCAACATAACCCTAACCCTAGGTGCAATCGGAACCCTAACCGGATCTCTAACCCTAGCCCTCAACATAACCCTAACCCTAGGTCCAATCGGAACCCTAACCGGATCTCTAAACCTAGCCCTCAATATAACCCTAACCCTAGGTCCAATCAGAACCCTAACCGGGTCTGTATACCTAGCCCTCAACATAACCCTAACCCTAGGACCAATCCGAACCCTAACCGGATCTCTACCCCTCGCCCTCAACATAACCCTAACCCGAAGTCCAATCGGAACCCTAAACGGATCTCTAAACCTAACCCTCAACATAACCCTAACCCTAGGTCCAATCGGAACCCTAACAGGATCTCTACCATTCGCCCTCAACATAACCGTAACCCTCGGTCCAATCGGAACCCTAACCGAATCTCTAACCGTAGCCCTCAAAATAACCCTAATCCTAGGTCCAATCGGAACCCTAACCGGATCTCTAACCCTAGCCCACAACATAACCCTAAACCTAGGTGCAATCGGAACCCTAACCGGATCTGTATACCTAGCCCTCAACATAACCCTAACCCTAGGTCCAATCGGAAACCTAACCGGATCTAACCCTAGAACTCAACATAACCCTAACCCTAGGTCCAATCGGAACCCTAAACGAATCTCTAACCCTAGCCCTCAACATAACCCTAACCCTAGGTCCAATCGGAACCCTAAACGGATATCTAAGCCTAGCCCTCAACATAACCCTAACCCTAGGTCCAATCGGAACCCTAAACGGAACTCTAACCCTAGCCCTCAACATAACCCTAACCCTAGGTCCAATCAGAACCCTAACCGGATCTCTAACCCTAGCCCTCAACATAACCCTAACCCTAGGTCCAATCGGAACCCTAACCGGATCTCTAAACCTAGCCCTAAACATAACCCTAACCCTAGGTCCAATCAGAACCCTAACCGGGTCTGTATACCTAGCCCTCAACATAACCCTAACCCTAGGTCCAATCGGAACCCTAACCGGATCCCTAACCCTAGCCCTCAACATAACCCTAACCCTAGGACCAATCCGAACCCTAACCGGATCTCTACCCCTCGCCCTCAACATAACCCTAACCCGAAGTCCAATCGGAACCCTAAACGGATCTCTAAATCTAGCCCTCAACATAACCCTAACCCTAGGTCCAATCGGAACCCTAACAGGATCTCTACCATTCGCCCTCAATATAACCGTAACCCTCGGTCCAATCGGAAGCCTAACAAAATCTCTAACCGTAGCCCTCAACATAACCCTAATCCTAGGTCCAATCGGAACCCTAACCGGATCTCTAACCCTAGCCCTCAACATAACCCTAAACCTAGGTGCAATCGGAACCCTAACCGGATCTGTATACCTAGCCCTCAACATAACCCTAACCCTAGGTCCAATCGGAAACCTAACCGGATCTCTAACCCTAGCCCTCAACATAACCCTAACCCTCGGTCCAATCGGAATCCTAACCAGATCTCTAACCCTAGCCCTCAACATAACCCTAACCCTAGGTCCAATCGGAACCCTAACCTGATCTCTAACCCTAGCCCTCAACATAACCCTAAACCTAGGTCCAATCGGAACCCTAACCAGATCTCTAACCCTAGACCTCAACATAACCCTAACCCTAGGTCCAATCGGAACCTTAACCGGATCTGTATACCTAGCCCTCAACATAACCCTAACCCTAGGTCCAATCGGAATCCTAACCGCATCTCTAACCCTAGCCCTCAAGCTAATCCTAACCCTAGGTCCAATCGGAACCCTAACCGGGTCTCTAACCCTAGCCCTCAACATAACCCTACCCTAGGTCCAATCGGAACCCTAACCGGATCCCTAACCCTAGCTCTAAACATAACCCTAACCCTAGGACCAATCCAAACCCTAACCGGATCTCTACACCTCGCCCTCAACATAACCCTAACCCGAGGTCCAATCGGAACCCTATCCAGAACTCTAAACCTAGCCCTCAACATAACCCTAACCCTAGGTCCAATCGGAACCCTAACCGGATATCTATACCTAGCCCTCAACATAACCCTAACCCTACGTCCAATCGGAACCCTAACCTGATCTCTAAACCTACCCCTCAACATAACCCTAACCCTAGGTCTAATCGGAACCCTAACCGGATCTCTAACCCTAGCCCTCAACATAACCCTAACACTAGGTCCAATCGGAACCCTAACCGGACCTGTATACCTAGACCTCAAGATAACACTAACCCTAGGTCCAATCAGAAACCTAACCGGACCTCTAACCCTAGCCCTCAACATAACCCTAAACCTAGGTCCAATCGGAACTCTAACCGGATCTCTAACCCTAGCCCTCAACATAACCCTAACCCTAGGTCCAATCGGAACCCTAAACAGATATTTAAGCCTAGCCCTCAACATAACCCTAACCCTAGGTCCAATCGGAACCCTAAATGGAACTCTAACCCTAGCCCTCAACATAACCCTAACCCTAGGTCCATTCGGAACCCTAAACGGAACTCTAACCCTAGCCCTAAACATAACCCTAACCCTAGGACCAATCGGAACCCTAACCGGATCTCTAACCCTAGCCCTCAACATAACCCTAACCCTAGGTCCAATCGGAACCCTAACCGGGTCTGTATACCTAGCCCTCAACAGAACCCTAACCCTAGGTCTAATCGGAACCCTAACCGGATCCCTAACCCTAGCCCTCAACATAACCCTAACACTAGGACCAATCCGAACCCTAACCGAATCTCTACCCCTCGCCCTCAACATAACCCTAACTCGAGGTCCAATCGGAACCCTAACCGGACCTCTAACCCTAGCCCTCAACATAACCCTAAACCTAGGTCCAATTGGAACCCTAACCGGATCTCTAACCCAAGCCCTCAACATAACCCTAACCCTAGGTCCAATCGGAACCCTAACCGGATCTCTAACCCTAGCCCTCAACATAACCCTAACCCTAGGTCCAATCGGAACCCTAACCGGATCTGTATACCTAGCCCTCAACATAACCGTAACCCTAGGTCCAATCGGAAACCTAACCGGATCTAACCCTAGCACTCAACATAACCCTAACCCTAGGTCCAATCGGAACCCTAACCGAATCTCTAACCCTAGCCCTCAACATAACCCTAACCCTAGGTCCAATCGGAACCCTAAACGGATATCTAAGCCTAGCCCTCAACATAACCCTAACCCTAGGTCCAATCGGAACCCTAAACGGAACTCTAACCCTAGCCCTCAACATAACCCTAACCCTAGGTCCAATCGGAACCCTAACCGGATCTCTAACCCTAGCCCTCAACATAACCCTAACCCTAGGTCCAATCGGAACCCTAACCGGATCTCTAAACCTAGCCCTCAACATAACCCTAACCCTAGGTCCAATCGGAACCCTAACTGGGTCTGTATACCTAGCCCTCAACATAACCCTAACCCTAGGTCCTATCGGAACCCTAACCGGATCCCTAACCCTATCCCTCAACATAACCCTAACCCTAGGTCCAATCGGAACCCTAACCGGATCTCTAACCCAAGCTCTCAACATAACCCTAACCCTAGGTCCAATCAGAACCCTAACCGGGTCTGTATACCTAGCCCTCAACATAACCCTATCCCTAGGTCCAATCGGAACCCTAACCGGATCCCTAAGCCTAGCCCTCAACATAACCCTAACCCTAGGACCAATCCGAACCCTAACCGGATCTCTACACCTCGCCCTCAACATAACCCTAACCCGAAGTCCAATCGGAAACCTAAACGGATCTCTCAACCTAGTCCTCAACATAACCCTAACCCTAGGTCCAATCGGAACCCTAACAGGATCTCTACCATTCGCCCTCAACATAACCGTAACCCTCGGTCCAATCGGAACCCTAACCGTATCTCTAACCGTAGCCCTCAACATAACCCTAATCCTAGGTCCAATCGGAACCCTAACCGGATCTCTAACCCTAGCCCTCAACATAACCCTAAACCTAGGTGCAATCGGAACCCTAACCGGATCTGTATACCTAGCCCTCAACATAACCCTAACCCTAGGTCCAATCGGAAACCTAACCGGATCTCTAACCCTAGCCCTCAACATAACCCTAACCCTAGGTCCAATCGGAATCCTAACCAGATCTCTAACCCTAGCCCTCAACATAACCCTAACCCTAGGTCCAATCGGAACCCTAAGCTGATCTCTAAACCTAGCCCTCAACATAACCCTAACCCTAGGTCCAATCGGAACCCTAACCGGATCTCTAACCCTAGACCTCAACATAACCCTAACCCTAGGTCCAATCGGAACCCTAACCGGATCTGTATACCTAGCCCTCAACATAAACCTAACCCTAGATCCAATCGGAATCCTAACCGCATCTCTAACCCTAGCCCTCAACCTAACCCTAACCCTAGGTCCAATCGGAACCCTAACCGGGTCTCTAACCCTAGCCCTCAACATAACCCTAACCCTAGGTCCAATCGGAAACCTAACCGGATCCCTAACCCTAGCTCTAAACATAACCCTAACCCTAGGACCAATCTGAACCCTAACCGGATCTCTACCCCTAGTCCTCAACATAACCCTATCCCGAGGTCCAATCGGAACCGTATCCAGAACTCTAACCCTAGCCCTCAAAATAACCCTAACACTAGGTCCAATCGGAACCCTAACCGGAACTCTAAACCTAGCCCTCAACATAACCCTAACCCTAGGTCCAATCGGAACCCTAACCGGATATCTATCCCTAGCCCTCAACATAACCCTAACCCTAAGTCCAATCGGAACCCTAACCTGATCTCTAAACCTACCCCTCAACATAACCCTAACCCTAGGTCTAATCGGAACCCTAACCGGATCTCTAACCCTAGCCCTCAACATAACCCTAACCCTAGGTCCAATCGGAACCCTAACCGGACCTGTATACCTAGACCTCAAGATAACACTAACCCTAGGTCCAATCAGAAACCTAACCGGACCTCTAACCCTAGCCCTCAACATAACCCTAAACCTAGGTCCAATCGGAACTCTAACCGGATCTCTAACCCTAGCCCTCAACATAACCCTAACCCTAGGTCCAATCGGAACCCTAAACAGATATCTGAGCCTAGCCCTCAACATAACCCTAACCCTAGGTCCAATCGGAACCCTAAATGGAACTCTAACCCTAGCCCTCAACATAACCCTAACCCTAGGTCCAATCGGAACTCTAAACGGATCTCTAACCCTAGCCCTCAACATAACCCTAACCCTAGGTCCAATCGGAACCCTAACCGGATCCCTAACCCTAGCCCTCAACATAACCCTAACACTAGGACCAATCCGAACCCTAACCGAATCTCTACCCCTCGCCCTCAACATAACCCTAACTCGAGGTCCAATCGGAACCCTAACCGGACCTCTAACCCTAGCCCTCAACATAACCCTAACCCTAGGTCCAATCGGAAACCTAACCGGATCTCTAACCCTAGCCCTCAACATAACCCTAACCCTAGGTCCAATCGGAACCCTAACCGGATCTGTATACCTAGCCCTCAACATAACCCTAACCCTAGGTCCAATCGGAAACCTAACCGGATCTCTAACCCTATCCCTCAACATAACCCTAACCCTAGGTCCAATCGGAACTCCAACCGGATCTCTAACCCTAGCCCTCAACATAACCCTAACCCTAGGTCCAATCAGAACCCTAACCAGATCTGTATACCTAGCCCTCAACATAACCCTAACCCTAGGTCCAATCGGAAACCTAACCGGATCTCTAACCCTAGCCCTCAACATAACCCTAACCCTAGGTCCAATCGGAATCCTAATCAGATCTCTAACCCTAGCCCTCAACATAACCCTAACCCTAGGTCCAATCGGAACCCTAACCGGATCTGTATATTAGGCCTCAACATAACCCTAACCCTAGGTCCAATCGGAAACCTAACCGGATCTCTAACCCTAGCCCTCAACATAACCCTAACCCTAGGTCCAATCGGAAGCATAACCAGATCTCTAACCCTAGCCCTCAACATAACCCTAACCCTAGGTCCAATCGGAACCCTAACCTGATCTCTAACCCTAGCCCTCAACATAACCCTAACCCTAGGTCCAATCGGAACCCTAACCGGGTCTGTATACCTAGCCCTCAACATAACCCTAACCCTAGGTCCAATCGGAACCCTAACCGGATCCCTAACCCTAGCCCTCAACATAACCCTAACCCTAGGACCAATCCGAACCCTAACCGGATCTCTAGCCCTCGCCCTCAACATAACCCTAACCCGAGGTCCAATCGGAACCCTAACCGGATCTCTAACCCTAGCCCTCAACATAACCCTAACCCTAGGTCCAATCGGAACCCTAACCGGATATCTAACCCTAGCCCTCAACGTAACCCTAACCCTAGGTCCAATCGGAACCCTAACAGGATCTCTACCCCTCGCCCTCAACAAAACCCTAACCCTAGGTCCAATCGGATCCCTAACCGAATCTCTAACCCTAGCCCTCAACATAACCTTAATCCTAGGTCCAATCGGAACACTAACCGGATCTCTAACCATAGCCCTCAACATAACCCTAACCTTAGGTCCAATTGGAAACCTAAACGGATATCTAACCCTAGCCCTCAACATAACCCTAACCCTAGGTCCAATCGGAACGCTAACCGGATCTCTAACCCTAGCCCTCAACATAACCCTAACCCTAGGTCCAATCGGAACCCTAAACGGATATCTAATCCTAGCCCTCAACATAACCCTAACCCTAGGTCCAATCGGAACCCTAAACGGAACTCTAACCCTAGCCCTCAACATAACCCTAACCCTAGGTCAAATCGGAATCCTAACCAGATCTCTAACCCTAGCCCTCAACATAACCCTAACCCTAGGTCCAATCGGAACCCTAACCTGATCTCTAACCCTAGCCCTCAACATAACCCTAACCCTAGGTCCAATCGGAACCCTAACCAGATCTCTAACTATAGCCCTCAACATAACCCTATCCCTAGGTCCAATCGGAACCCTAACCGGATCTCTAACTATAGCCCTCAACATAACCCTAACCCTAGGTCCAATCGGAACCCTAACCAGATCTCTAACTATAGCCCTCAACATAACCCTATCCCTAGGTCCAATCGGAACCCTAACCGGGTCTATATACCTAGCCCTCAACATAACCCTAACCCTAGGTCCATTCGGAACCCTAACCGGATCCCTAACCCAAGCCCTCAACATAACCCTAACCCTAAGAACAATCCGAACCCCAACCGGATCTCTACCCCTCGCCCTCAACATAACCCTAACCCGAGGTCCAATCGGAACCCTAACCGGATCTCTAAACCTACCCCTCAACATAACCCTAACCCTAGGTCCAATCGGAACCCTAACCGGATCTCTAACCCTAGCCCTCAACATAACCCTAACCCTAGGTCAATGGGAACCCTAACCGGATCTCTAACCCTAGCCCTCAACATAACCCTAACCCTAGGTCCAATCGGAACCCTAACCGGTTATGTATACCTAGCCCTCAACATAACCCTAATCCTAGGTCCAATCGGAAACCTAACCGGATCTCTAACCCTATCCCTCAACATAACCCTAACCCTAGGTCCAATCGGAACCCCAACCGGATCTCTAACCCTGGCCCTCAACATAACCCTAACCCTAGGTCCAATCAGAACCCTAATCGGATCTGTATACCTAGCCCTCAACATAACCCTAACCCTAGGTCCAATCGGAAACGTAACCGGATCTCTAACCCTAGCCCTCAACATAACCCTAACCCTAGGTCCAATCGGAACCCTAAACGGATATCTAAACCTAGCCCTCAACATAACCCTAACCCTAGGTCCAATCGGTACCCTAAACGGAACTCTAACCCTAGCCCTCAACATAACCCTAACCCTAGGTCCAATCTGAACCATAACCGGATCTCTAACCCTAGCCCTCAACATAACCCTAACCCTAGGTCCAATCAGAACCCTAACCGGGTCTGTATACCTAGCCCTCAACATAACCCTAACCCTAGGTCCAATCGGAACCCTAACCGGATCCCTAAACCTAGCCCTCAACATAACCCTAACCCTAGGTCCAATCGGAACCCTAACCGGATCTCTAAACCTAGCCCTCAACATAACCCTAACCCTAGGTCCAATCAGAACCCTAACCGGGTCTGTATACCTAGCCCTCAACATAACCCTAACCCTAGGTCCAATCGGAACCCTAACCAGATCCCTAACCCTAGCCCTCAACATAACCCTAACCCTAGGACCAATCCGAACCCTAACCGGATCTCTACCCCTCGCCCTCAACATAACCCTAACCCGGGGTCCAATCGGAACCCTAACCGGATCTCTAAACCTAGCCTTCAACATAACCCTAACCCTAGGTCCAATCAAAACCCTAACCGGATCTCTAAGCCTAGCCCTCAACATAACCCTAACCCTAGGTCCAATCGGAACCCTAAATGGATATCTAACCCTAGACCTCAACGTAACCCTAACCCTAGGTACCATCGGAACCCTAACCGGATCTCTAACCCTAGACCTCAACCTAACCCTAACCCTAGGTCCAATCGGAACCCTAACCGGGTCTCTAACCCTAGCCCTCAACATAACCCTAACCCTAGGTCCAATCGGAACCCTAACCGGATCTGTATACCTAGACCTCAAGATAACACTAACCCTAGGTCCAATCGGAAACCTAACCGGATCGCTAACCCTAGCCCTCAACATAACCCTAACCCTAGGTCCAATCGGAACCCTAACCGGATCTCTAACCCTAGCCCTCAACATAACCCTAACCCTAGGTCCAATCGGAACCCTAAACGGATATCTAATCCTAGCCCTCAACATAACCCTAACCCTAGGTCCAATCGGAACCCTAAACGGAACTCTAACCCTAGCCCTCAACATAACTCTAACCCTAGGTCCAATCGGAACCCTAAACGGAACTCTAAACCTAGCCCTCAACATAACCCTAACCCTAGGTCCAATCGGAACCCTAACCGGATCTCTAACCCTAGCCCTCAACATAACCCTAACCCTAGGTCCAATCGGAACCCTAACCGGATCTCTAACCCTAGCCCTCAACATAACCCTAACCCTAGGTTCAATCGGAACCCTAACTGGACCTCTAACCCTAGCCCTCAACATAACCCTAACCCTAGGTCCAATCGGAACCCTAACCGGATCTCTAACCCTAGCCCTCAACATAACCCTAACCTTAGGTCAATGGGAACCCTAACCGGATCTCTAACCCTAGCCCTCAACATAACCCTAACCCTAGGTCCAATCGGAACCCTAACCGGATATGTATACCTAGCCCTCAACATAACCCTAATCCTAGGTCCAATCGGAAACCTAACCGGATATCTAACACTATCCCTCAACATAACCCTAACCCTAGGTCCAATCGGAACCCCAACCGGATCTCTAACCCTGGCCCTCAACATAACCCTAACCCTAGGTCCAATCAGAACCCTAATCGGATCTGTATACCTAGCCCTCAACATAACCCTAACCCTAGGTCCAATCGGAAACGTAACCGGATCTCTAACCCTAGCCCTCAACATAACCCTAACCCTAGGTCCAATCGGAACCTTAACCTGATCTCTAACCGTAGCCCTCAATATAACCCTAACCCTAGGTCCAATCGGAACCCTAACCGGATCTCTAACCCTAGCCCTCAACATAACCCTAACCCTATGTCCAATCGGAACCCTAACCGGATCTCTAACCCTAGCCCTCAACATAACCCTAACCCTACGTCCAATGGGAACTCTAACCGCATCTCTCACCCTAGCCCTCAACATAACCCTAACCCTAGGTCCAATTGGAACCCTAACCGGATCTCTAACCCTAGCCCTCAACATAACCCTAACCCTAGGTCCAATCGGAACCCTAACCGAATCTCTAACCCTAGCCCTCAACATTACCCTAACCCTAGGTCCAATTGGAACCCTAAACGGATATCTAAGCCTAGCCCTCAACATAACCCTAACCCTAGGTCCAATCGGTAGCCTAAGCGGAACTCTAACCCTAGCCCTCAACATAACCCTAACCCTAGGTCCAATCGGAACCCTAACCGGATCTCTAACCCTAGCCCTCAACATAACCCTAACCCTAGGCCCAATCAGAACAATAACCGGGTCTGTATACCTAGCCCTCAACATAACCCTAACCCTAGGTCCAATCGGAACCCTAACCGGATCCCTAACCCTAGCCCTCAACATAACCCTAACCCTAGGACCAATCCGAACCCTAACCGGATCTCTACCCCTCGCCCTCAACATAACCCTAACCCGAGGTCCAATCGGAACCTTAACCGGATCTCTAAACCTGGCCCTCAACATAACCCTAACCCTAGGTCCAATCGTAACCCTAACAGGATTTCTAACCCTAGCCCTCAACATAACCCTAACCCTAGGTCCAATCGGAACCCTGAACGGATATCTATGCCTAGCCCTCAACATAACCCTAACCCTAGGTCCAATCGGTAGCCTAAACGGAACTCTAAACCTAGCCCTCAACATAACCCTAACCCTAGGTCCAATCGGAACCATAACCGGATCTCTAACCCTAGCCCTCAACATAACCCTAACTTAGGTCCAATCAGAACCCTAACCGGGTCTGTATACCTAGCCCTCAACATAACCCTAACCCTAGGTCCAATCGGAACCCTAACCGGATCCCTATCCCTAGCCCTCAACATAACCCTAACCCTAGGTCCAATCGGAAACCTAACCGGATCTCTAACCCTAGCCCTCAACATAACCCTAACCCTAGGCCCAATCAGAACAATAACCGGGTCTGTATACCTAGCCCTCAACATAACCCTAACCCTAGGTCCAATCGGAACCCTAACCGGATCCCTAACCCTAGCCCTCAACATAACCCTAACCCTAGGACCAATCCGAACCCTAACCGGATCTCTACCCCTCGCCCTCAACATAACCCTAACCCGAGGTCCAATCGGAACCCTAACCGGATCTCTATACCTAGCCCTCAACATAACCCTAACCCTAGGTCCAATCGGAACCCTAACCGGATCTCTAACCCTAGCCCTCAACATAACCCTAACCCTAGGTCCAATCGGAACCCTAAATGGATATCTAACCCTAGACCTCAACGTAACCCTATCCCTAGGTCCAATCGGAACCCTAACCGGATATCTAACCCTAGCCCTCAACGTAACCCTAACCCTAGGTCCAATCGGAACCCTAACAGGATCTCTACCCCTCGCCCTCAACAAAACCCTAACCCTAGGTCCAATCGGATCCCTAACCGAATCTCTAACCTTAGCCCTCAACATAACCCTAATCCTAGCTCCAATCGGAACCCTAACCGGATCTCTAACCATAGCCCTCAACATAACCCTAACCTTAGGTCCAATTGGAAACCTAAACGGATATCTAACCCTAGCCCTCAACATAACCCTAACCCTAGGTCCAATCGGAACGCTAACCGGATCTCTAACCCTAGCCCTCAACATAACCCTAACCCTAGGTGCAATCGGAACCCTAACCGGATCTGTGTACCTAGCCCTCAACATAACCCTAACCCTAGGTCCAATCGGAAACCTAACCGGATCTCTAACCCTAGCCCTCAACATAACCCTAACCCTAGGTCCAATCGGAATCCTAACCGGATCTCTAACCCTAGCCCTCAACATAACCCTAACCCTAGGTCCAATCGGAATCCTAACCAGATATCTAACCCTATCCCTCAACATAACCCTAACCCTAGGTCCAATCGGAACCCTAACCTGATCTCTAACCCTAGCCCTCAACATAACACTAACACTAGGTCCAATCGGAACCCTAACCTAATCTCTAACCCTAGCCCTCAACATAACCCAAAGTCTAGGTCCAATTGGAACCCTAAATGGATATCTAACCCTAGCCGTCAACGTAACCCTAACCCTAGGTCCAATCGGAACCCTAACCGGATATCTAACCCTAGCCCTCAACATAACCCTAACCCTAGGTCCAATCGGAACCCTAACCGGATCTCTAACCCTAGCCCCCAACATAACACTAACCCTAGGTCCAATCGGAACCCTAACCGGATCTCTAACTCTAGCCCCCAACATAACCCTAACCCTAGGTCCAATCGGAAACCTAACCGGATCTCTAACCCTAGCCCTAAACATAACCCTAACCCTAGGTCCAATCGGAATCCTAACCAGATATCTAAATCTATCCCTCAACATAACCCTAACCCTAGGTCCAATCGGAACCCTAACCTCATCTCTAACCCTAGCCCTCAACATAACCCTAACCCTAGGTCCAATCGGAACCCTAACCGGATCTCTAACCCTAGCCCTCAACATAACCTTAACCCTCGGTCCAATCGGAACCCTAAATGGATATCTAACCCTAGCCCTCAACGTAACCCTAACCCTAGGTCCAATCGGAACCCTAACCGGATATCTAACCCTAGCCCTCAACATAACCCTAACCCTAGGTCCAATCGGAACCCTAACCGGATCTCTAACCCTAGCCCCCAACATAACACTAACCCTAGGTCCAATCGGAAACCTAACCGGCTCTCGAACACTAGCCCACAATATAACCCTAACCCTAGGTCCAATCGGAACCCTAAACGGATATCTAAGCCTAGCCCTCAACATAACCCTAACCCTAGGTCCAATCGGAACCCTAAACGGAACTCTAACCCCAGCCCTCAACATAACCCTAACCCTAGGTGCAATCGGAACCCTAACCGGATCTCTAACCCTAGCCCTCAACATAACCCTAACCCTAGGTCCAATCGGAACCCTAACCGGATCTCTAAACCTAGCCCTCAATATAACCCTAACGCTAGGTCCAATCAGAACCCTAACCGGGTCTGTATACCTAGCCCTCAACATAACCCTAACCCTAGGACCAATCCGAACCCTAACCGGATCTCTACCCCTCGCCCTCAACATAACCCTAACCCGAAGTCCAATCGGAACCCTAAACGGATCTCTAAACCTAACCCTCAACATAACCCTAACCCTAGGTCCAATCGGAACCCTAACAGGATCTCTACCATTCGCCCTCAACATAACCGTAACCCTCGGTCCAATCGGAACCCTAACCGAATCTCTAACCGTAGCCCTCAAAATAACCCTAATCCTAGGTCCAATCGGAACCCTAACCGGATCTCTAACCCTAGCCCACAACATAACCCTAAACCTAGGTGCAATCGGAACCCTAACCGGATCTGTATACCTAGCCCTCAACATAACCCTAACCCTAGGTCCAATCGGAAACCTAACCGGATCTAACCCTAGAACTCAACATAACCCTAACCCTAGGTCCAATCGGAACCCTAAACGAATCTCTAACCCTAGCCCTCAACATAACCCTAACCCTAGGTCCAATCGGAACCCTAAACGGATATCTAAGCCTAGCCCTCAACATAACCCTAACCCTAGGTCCAATCGGAACCCTAAACGGAACTCTAACCCTAGCCCTCAACATAACCCTAACCCTAGGTCCAATCAGAACCCTAACCGGATCTCTAACCTTAGCCCTCAACATAACCCTAACCCTAGGTCCAATCGGAACCCTAACCGGATCTCTAAACCTAGCCCTAAACATAACCCTAACCCTAGGTCCAATCAGAACCCTAACCGGGTCTGTATACCTAGCCCTCAACATAACCCTAACCCTAGGTCCAATCGGAACCCTAACCGGATCCCTAACCCTAGCCCTCAACATAACCCTAACCCTAGGACCAATCCGAACCCTAACCGGATCTCTACCCCTCGCCCTCAACATAACCCTAACCCGAAGTCCAATCGGAACCCTAAACGGATCTCTAAATCTAGCCCTCAACATAACCCTAACCCTAGGTCCAATCGGAACCCTAACAGGATCTCTACCATTCGCCCTCAATATAACCGTAACCCTCGGTCCAATCGGAAGCCTAACAAAATCTCTAACCGTAGCCCTCAACATAACCCTAATCCTAGGTCCAATCGGAACCCTAACCGGATCTCTAACCCTAGCCCTCAACATAACCCTAAACCTAGGTGCAATCGGAACCCTAACCGGATCTGTATACCTAGCCCTCAACATAACCCTAACCCAAGGTCCAATCGGAAACCTAACCGGATCTCTAACCCTAGCCCTCAACATAACCCTAACCCTCGGTCCAATCGGAATCCTAACCAGATCTCTAACCCTAGCCCTCAACATAACCCTAACCCTAGGTCCAATCGGAACCCTAACCTGATCTCTAACCCTAGTCCTCAACATAACCCTAAACCTAGGTCCAATCGGAACCCTAACCAGATCTCTAACCCTAGCCCTCAACATAACCCTAACACTAGGACCAATCCGAAACCTAACCGAATCTCTACCCCTCGCCCTCAACATAACCCTAACCCTCGGTCCAATCGGAATCATAACCAGATCTCTAACCCTAGCCCTCAACATAACCCTAACCCTAGGTCCAATCGGAACCCTAACCTGATCTCTAACCCTAGCCCTCAACATAACCCTAAACCTAGGTCCAATCGGAACCCTAACCAGATCTCTAACCCTAGACCTCAACATAACCCTAACCCTAGGTCCAATCGGAACCCTAACCGGATCTGTATACCTAGCCCTCAACATAACCCTAACCCTAGGTCCAATCGGAATCCTAACCGCATCTCTAACCCTAGCCCTCAAGCTAATCCTAACCCTAGGTCCAATCGGAACCCTAACCGGGTCTCTAACCCTAGCCCTCAACATAACCCTAACCCTAGGTCCAATCGGAACCCTAACCGGATCCCTAACCCTAGCTCTAAACATAACCCTAACCCTAGGACCAATCCAAACCCTAACCGGATCTCTACACCTCGCCCTCAACATAACCCTAACCCGAGGTCCAATCGGAACCCTATCCAGAACTCTAAACCTAGCCCTCAACATAACCCTAACCCTAGGTCCAATCGGAACCCTAACCGGATATCTATACCTAGCCCTCAACATAACCCTAACCCTACGTCCAATCGGAACCCTAACCTGATCTCTAAACCTACCCCTCAACATAACCCTAACCCTAGGTCTAATCGGATCCCTAACCGGATCTCTAACCCTAGCCCTCAACATAACCCTAACCCTAGGTCCAATCGGAACCCTAACCGGACCTGTATACCTAGACCTCAAGATAACACTAACCCTAGGTCCAATCAGAAACCTAACCGGACCTCTAACCCTAGCCCTCAACATAACCCTAAACCTAGGTCCAATCGGAACTCTAACCGGATCTCTAACCCTAGCCCTCAACATAACCCTAACCCTAGGTCCAATCGGAACCCTAAACAGATATTTAAGCCTAGCCCTCAACATAACCCTAACCCTAGGTCCAATCGGAACCCTAAATGGAACTCTAACCCTAGCCCTCAACATAACCCTAACCCTAGGTCCATTCGGAACCCTAAACGGAACTCTAACCCTAGCCCTAAACATAACCCTAACCCTAGGACCAATCGGAACCCTAACCGGATCTCTAACCCTAGCCCTCAACATAACCCTAACCCTAGGTCCAATCGGAACCCTAACCGGGTCTGTATACCTAGCCCTCAACAGAACCCTAACCCTAGGTCTAATCGGAACCCTAACCTGATCCCTAACCCTAGCCCTCAACATAACCCTAACACTAGGACCAATCCGAACCCTAACCGAATCTCTACCCCTCGCCCTCAACATAACCCTAACTCGAGGTCCAATCGGAACCCTAACCGGACCTCTAACCCTAGCCCTCAACATAACCCTAAACCTAGGTCCAATTGGAACCCTAACCGGATCTCTAACCCAAGCCCTCAACATAACCCTAACCCTAGGTCCAATCGGAACCCTAACCGGATCTCTAACCCTAGCCCTCAACATAACCCTAACCCTAGGTCCAATCGGAACCCTAACCGGATCTGTATACCTAGCCCTCAACATAACCGTAACCCTAGGTCCAATCGGAAACCTAACCGGATCTAACCCTAGCACTCAACATAACCCTAACCCTAGGTCCAATCGGAACCCTAACCGAATCTCTAACCCTAGCCCTCAACATAACCCTAACCCTAGGTCCAATCGGAACCCTAAACGGATATCTAAGCCTAGCCCTCAACATAACCCTAACCCTAGGTCCAATCGGAACCCTAAACGGAACTCTAACCCTAGCCCTCAACATAACCCTAACCCTAGGTCCAATCGGAACCCTAACCGGATCTCTAACCCTAGCCCTCAACATAACCCTAACCCTAGGTCCAATCGGAACCCTAACCGGATCTCTAAACCTAGCCCTCAACATAACCCTAACCCTAGGTCCAATCGGAACCCTAACTGGGTCTGTATACCTAGCCCTCAACATAACCCTAACCCTAGGTCCTATCGGAACCCTAACCGGATCCCTAACCCTATCCCTCAACATAACCCTAACCCTAGGTCCAATCGGAACCCTAACCGGATCTCTAACCCAAGCTCTCAACATAACCCTAACCCTAGGTCCAATCAGAACCCTAACCGGGTCTGTATACCTAGCCCTCAACATAACCCTATCCCTAGGTCCAATCGGAACCCTAACCGGATCCCTAACCCTAGCCCTCAACATAACCCTAACCCTAGGACCAATCCGAACCCTAACCGGATCTCTACACCTCGCCCTCAACATAACCCTAACCCGAAGTCCAATCGGAAACCTAAACGGATCTCTCAACCTAGTCCTCAACATAACCCTAACCCTAGGTCCAATCGGAACCCTAACAGGATCTCTACCATTCGCCCTCAACATAACCGTAACCCTCGGTCCAATCGGAACCCTAACCGTATCTCTAACCGTAGCCCTCAACATAACCCTAATCCTAGGTCCAATCGGAACCCTAACCGGATCTCTAACCCTAGCCCTCAACATAACCCTAAACCTAGGTGCAATCGGAACCCTAACCGGATCTGTATACCTAGCCCTCAACATAACCCTAACCCTAGGTCCAATCGGAATCCTAACCAGATCTCTAACCCTAGCCCTCAACATAACCCTAACCCTAGGTCCAATCGGAACCCTAAGCTGATCTCTAAACCTAGCCCTCAACATAACCCTAACCCTAGGTCCAATCGGAACCCTAACCGGATCTCTAACCCTAGACCTCAACATAACCCTAACCCTAGGTCCAATCGGAACCCTAACCGGATCTGTATACCTAGCCCTCAACATAAACCTAACCCTAGGTCCAATCGGAATCCTAACCGCATCTCTAACCCTAGCCCTCAACCTAACCATAACCCTAGGTCCAATCGGAACCCTAACCGGGTCTCTAACCCTAGCCCTCAACATAACCCTAACCCTAGGTCCAATCGGAAACCTAACCGGATCCCTAACCCTAGCTCTAAACATAACCCTAACCCTAGGACCAATCTGAACCCTAACCGGATCTCTACCCCTCGTCCTCAACATAACCCTATCCCGAGGTCCAATCGGAACCGTATCCAGAAATCTAACCCTAGCCCTCAAAATAACCCTAACACTAGGTCCAATCGGAACCCTAACCGGAACTCTAAACCTAGCCCTCAACATAACCCTAACCCTAGGTCCAATCGGAACCCTAACCGGATATCTATCCCTAGCCCTCAACATAACCCTAACCCTAAGTCCAATCGGAACCCTAACCTGATCTCTAAACCTACCCCTCAACATAACCCTAACCCTAGGTCTAATCGGAACCCTAACCGGATCTCTAACCCTAGCCCTCAACATAACCCTAACCCTAGGTCCAATCGGAACCCTAACCGGACCTGTATACCTAGACCTCAAGATAACACTAACCCTAGGTCCAATCAGAAACCTAACCGGACCTCTAACCCTAGCCCTCAACATAACCCTAAACCTAGGTCCAATCGGAACTCTAACCGGATCTCTAACCCTAGCCCTCAACATAACCCTAACCCTAGGTCCAATCGGAACCCTAAACAGATATCTGAGCCTAGCCCTCAACATAACCCTAACCCTAGGTCCAATCGGAACCCTAAATGGAACTCTAACCCTAGCCCTCAACATAACCCTAACCCTAGGTCCAATCGGAACCCTAACCGGATCTCTAACCCTAGCCCTCAACATAACCCTAACCCTAGGTCCAATCGGAACCCTAACCGGATCCCTAACCCTAGCCCTAAACATAACCCTAACACTAGGACCAATCCGAACCCTAACCGAATCTCTACCCCTCGCCCTCAACATAACCCTAACTCGAGGTTCAATCGGAACCCTAACCGGACCTCTAACCCTAGCCCTCAACATAACCCTAACCCTAGGTCCAATCGGAAACCTAACCGGATCTCTAACCCTAGCCCTCAACATAACCCTAACCCTAGGTCCAATCGGAACCCTAACCGGATCTGTATACCTAGCCCTCAACATAACCCTAACCCTAGGTCCAATCGGAAACCTAACCGGATCTCTAACCCTATCCCTCAACATAACCCTAACCCTAGGTCCAATCGGAACTCCAACCGGATCTCTAACCCTAGCCCTCAACATAACCCTAACCCTAGGTCCAATCAGAACCCTAACCAGATCTGTATACCTAGCCCTCAACATAACCCTAACCCTAGGTCCAATCGGAAACCTAACCGGATCTCTAACCCTAGCCCTCAACATAACCCTAACACTAGGTACAATCGGAATCCTAATCAGATCTCTAACCCTAGCCCTCAACATAACCCTAACCCTAGGTCCAATCGGAACCCTAACCGGATCTGTATACCTAGGCCTCAACATAACCCTAACCCTAGGTCCAATCGGAAACCTAACCGGATCTCTAACCCTAGCCCTCAACATAACCCTAACCCTAGGTCCAATCGGAAGCATAACCAGATCTCTAACCCTAGCCCTCAACATAACCCTAACCCTAGGTCCAATCGGAACCCTAACCTGATCTCTAACCCTAGCCCTCAACATAACCCTAACCCTAGGTCCAATCGGAACCCTAACCGGGTCTGTATACCTAGCCCTCAACATAACCCTAACCCTAGGTCCAATCAGAACCCTAACCGGATCCCTAACCCTAGCCCTCAACATAACCCTAACACTATGACTAATCCGAACCCTAACCGGATCTCTACCCCTCGCCCTCAACATAACCCTAACCCTAGGTCCAATCGGAACCCTAACCGGATCCCTAACCCTAGCTCTAAACATAACCCTAACCCTAGGACCAATCTGAACCCTAACCGGATCTCTACCCCTCGTCCTCAACATAACCCTATCCCGAGGTCCAATCGGAACCGTATCCAGAACTCTAACCCTAGCCCTCAAAATAACCCTAACACTAGGTCCAATCGGAACCCTAACCGGAACTCTAAACCTAGCCCTCAACATAACCCTAACCCTAGGTCCAATCGGAACCCTAACCGGATATCTATCCCTAGCCCTCAACATAACCCTAACCCTAAGTCCAATCGGAACCCTAACCTGATCTCTAACCCTAGCCCTCAACATAACCCTAACCCTAGGTCCAATCGGAACCCTAACCGGACCTGTATACCTAGACCTCAAGATAACACTAACCTTAGGTCCAATCAGAAACCTAACCGGACCTCTAACCCTAGCCCTCAACATAACCCTAAACCTAGGTCCAATCGGAACTCTAACCGGATCTCTAACCCTAGCCCTCAACATAACCCTAACCCTAGGTCCAATCGGAACCCTAAACAGATATCTAAGCCTAGCCCTCAACATAACCCTAACCCTAGGTCCAATCGGAACCCTAAATGGAACTCTAACCCTAGCCCTCAACATAACTATAACCCTAGGTCCATTCGGAACCCTAAACGGAACTCTAACCCTAGCCCTAAACATAACCCTAACCCTAGGTCCAATCGGAACCCTAACCGGATCTCTAACCCTAGCCCTCAACATAACCCTAACCCTAGGTCCAATCGGAACCCTAACCGGATCCCTAACCCTAGCCCTCAACATAACCCTAACACTAGGACCAATCCGAACCCTAACCGAATCTCTACCCCTCGCCCTCAACATAACCCTAACTCGAGGTCCAATCGGAACCCTAACCGGACCTCTAACCCTAGCCCTCAACATAACCCTAACCCTAGGTCCAATCGGAACCCTAACCGGATCTCTAACCCTAGCCCTCAACATAACCCTAACCCTAGGTCCAATCGGTACCCTAACCGGATCTGTATACCTAGCCCTCAACATAACCCTAACCCTAGGTCCAATCGGAAACCTAAACGGATCTCTAACCCTATCCCTCAACATAACCCTAACCCTAGGTCCAATCGGAACTCCAACCAGATCTCTAACCCTAGCCCTCAACATAACCCTAACCCTAGGTCCAATCAGAACCCTAACCGGATCTGTATACCTAGCCCTCAACATAACCCTAACCCTAGGTCCAATCGGAAACCTAACCGGATCTCTAACCCTAGCCCTCAACATAACCCTAACCCTAGGTCCAATTGGAATCCTAATCAGATCTCTAACCCTAGCCCTCAACATAACCCTAACCCTAGGTCCAATCGGAACCCTAACCGGATCTGTATACCTAGGCCTCAACATAACCCTAACCCTAGGTCCAATCGGAAACCTAACCGGATCTCTAACCCTAGCCCTCAACATAACCCTAACCCTAGGTCCAATCGGAAGCATAACCAGATCTCTAACCCTAGCCCTCAACATAACCCTAACCCTAGGTCCAATCGGAACCCTAACCGGATCTCTAACCCTAGCCCTCAACATAACCCTAACCCTAGGTCCAATCGGAACCCTAACCGGGTCTGTATACCTAGCCCTCAACATAACCCTAACCCTAGGTCCAATCAGAACCCTAACCGGATCCCTAACCCTAGCCCTCAACATAACCCTAACACTATGACTAATCCGAACCCTAACCGGATCTCTACCCCTCGCCCTCAACATAACCCTAACCCTAGGTCCAATCGGAACCCTAACCGGATCCCTAACCATAGCTCTAAACATAACCCTAACCCTAGGACCAATCTGAACCCTAACCGGATCTCTACCCCTCGTCCTCAACATAACCCTATCCCGAGGTCCAATCGGAACCGTATCCAGAACTCTAACCCTAGCCCTCAAAATAACCCTAACACTAGGTCCAATCGGAACCCTAACCGGAACTCTAAACCTAGCCCTCAACATAACCCTAACCCTAGGTCCAATCGGAACCCTAACCGGATATCTATCCCTAGCCCTCAACATAACCCTAACCCTAAGTCCAATCGGAACCCTAACCTGATCTCTAACCCTAGCCCTCAACATAACCCTAACCCTAGGTCCAATCGGAACCCTAACCGGACCTGTATACCTAGACCTCAAGATAACACTAACCCTAGGTCCAATCAGAAACCTAACCGGACCTCTAACCCTAGCCCTCAACATAACCCTAAACCTAGGTCCAATCGGAACTCTAACCGGATCTCTAACCCTAGCCCTCAACATAACCCTAACCCTAGGTCCAATCGGAACCCTAAACAGATATCTAAGCCTAGCCCTCAACATAACCCTAACCCTAGGTCCAATCGGAACCCTAAATGGAACTCTAACCCTAGCCCTCAACATAACCCCAACCCTAGGTCCAATCGGAAGCCTAACCAGATCTCTAACCCTAGCCCTCAACATAACCCTAACCCTAGGTCCAATCGGAACCCTAACCTGATCTCTAACCCTAGCCCTCAACATAACCCTAACCCTAGGTCCAATCGGAACCCTAACCGGGTCTGTATACCTAGCCCTCAACATAACCCTAACCCTAGGTCCAATCGGAAACCTAACCGGATCCCTAACCCTAGCCCTCAACATAACCCTAACACTAGGACTAATCCGAACCCTAACCGGATCTCTACCCCTCGCCCTCAACATAACCCTAACTGGAGGTCCAATCGGAACCCTAACCGGATCTCTAACCCAAGCCCTCAACATAACCCTAACCCTAGGTCCAATCGAAACCCTAACCGGATCTCTAACCCTAGCCCTCAACATAACCCTAACCCTAGGTCCAATCGGAACCCTAACCGGATCTCTAACCCTAGCTCTCAACATAACCCTAACCCTAGGTCCAATCGGAACCCTAACCGGATCTGTATACCTAGCCCTCAACATAACCCTAACCCTAGGTCCAATCGGAAACCTAACCGGATCTCTAACCCTATCCCTCAACATAACCCTAACCCTAGGTCCAATCGGAACTCCAACCGGATCTCTAACCCTAGCCCTCAACATAACCCTAACCCTAGGTCCAATCAGAACCCTAACCGGATCTGTATACCTAGCCCTCAACATAACCCTAACCCAAGGTCCAATCGGAAACCTAACCGGATCTCTAACCCTTGCCCTCAACATAACCCTAACCCTAGGTCCAATCGGAATCCTAATCAGATCTCTAACCATAGCCCTCAACATAACCCTAACCCTAGGTCCAATCGGAACCCTAACCGGATCTGTATACCTAGCCCTCAACATAACCATAACCCTAGGTCCAATCGGAAACCTAACCGGATCTCTAACCCTATCCCTCAACATAACCCTAACCCTAGGTCCAATCGGAAGCCTAACCGGATCTCTAACCCTAGCCCTCAACATAACCCTAACCCTAGGTCCAATCGGAACCCTAACCTGATCTCTAACCCTAGCCCTCAACATAACCCTAACCCTAGGTCCAATCGGAACCATAACCTGATCTCTAACCCTAGCCCTCAACATAACCCTAACCCTAGGTCCAATCGGAAACCTAACCGGATCTCTAACCCTAGCCCTCAACATAACCCTAACCCTAGGTCCAATCGGAACCCTAAATGGATATCTAACCCTAGCCCTCAACGTAACCCTAACCCTAGGTCCAATCGGAACCCTAACCGGATATCTAACCCTAGCCCTCAACATAACCCTAACCCTAGGTCCAATCGGAACCCTAACCGGATCTCTAACCCTAGCCCCCAACATAACACTAACCCTAGGTCCAATCGGAACCCTAACCGGATCTCTAACCCTAGCCCCCAACATAACCCTAACGCTAGGTCCAATCGGAAACCTAACCGGATCTCTAACCCTAGCCCTCAACATAACCCTAACCCTAGGTCCAATCGGAACCCTAACCGAATCTCTAACCCTAGCCCTCAACATAACCCTAACCCTAGGTCCAATCGGAACCCTAATCGGATCTCTAACCCTAGCCCCCAACATAACACTAACCCTAGGTCCAATCGGAACCCTAACCGGATCTCTAACCCTAGCCCCCAACATAACCCTAACCCTAGGTCCAATCGGAACCCTAACAGGATCTCTAACCCTAGCCCCCAACATAACACTAACCCTAGGTCCAATCGGAACCCTAAACGGATCTCTCAACCTAGTCCTCAACATAACCCTAACCCTAGTTCCAATCGGAACCCTAACAGGATCTCTACCATTCGCCCTCAACATAACCGTAACCCTCGGTCCAATCGGAACCCTAACCGAATCTCTAACCGTAGCTCTCAACATAACCCTAATCCTAGGTCCAATCGAAACCCTAACCGGATCTCTAACCCTAGCCCTCAACATAACCCTAAACCTAGGTGCAATCGGAACCCTAACCGGATCTGTATACCTAGCCCTCAACATAACCCTAACCCTAGGTCCAATCGGAAACCTAACCGGATCTCTAACCCTAGCCCTCAACATAACCCTAACCCTAGGTCCAATCGGAACCCTAACCGGATCTCTAACCCTAGCCCTCAACATAACCCTAACCCTAGGTCCAGTCGGAACCCTAACCGGATCCCTAACCCTATCCCTCAACATAACCCTAACCCTAGGTCCAATCGGAACCCTCACCGGATCTCTAACCCTAGCCCTCAACATAACCCTAACCCTAGGACCAATCCGAACCCTAACCGGATCTCTACCCCTCGCCCTCAACATAACCCTAACCCGAAGTCCAATCGGAACCCTAAACGGATGTCTAATCCTAGCCCTCAACATAACCCTAACCCTAGGTCCAATCGGAACCCTAACCGGATCTCTAACCCAAGCCCTCAACATAACCCTAACCCTAGGTCCAATCGGAACCCTAAATGGATATCTAACCCTAGCCCTCAACGTAACCCTAACCCTAGGTGCAATCGGAACCCTAACCGGATATCTAACCCTAGCCCTCAACATAACCCTAACCCTAGGTCCAATTGGAACCCTAAAAGGATCTCTACCCCTCGCCCTCAACATAACCCTAACCCTCGGTACAATCGGAACCCTAACCGGATCTCTAATCCTAGCCCTCAACATAACCCTAACCCTAGGTGCAATCGGAACCCTAACCGGATCTGTATACCTAGCCCTCAACATAACCCTAACCCTAGGTCCAATCGGAAACCTAACCGGATCTCTAACCCTAGCCCTCAACATAACCCTAACCCTAGGTCCAATCGGAAGCCTAACCAGATCTCTAACCCTAGCCCTCAACATAACCCTAACCCTAGGTCCAATTGGAACCGTAACCGGATCTCTAACCCTAGCCCTCAACAAAACTCTAACCCTAGGTCCAATCGGAACCCTAACCGGGTCTCTAACCCTAGCCCTCAACATAACCCTAACCCTAGGTCCAATCGGAACCCTAACCGGATCCCTAACCCTAGCTCTAAACATAACCCTAACCCTAGGACCAATCCAAACCCTAACCGGATCTCTACCCCTCGCCCTCAACATAACCCTAACCCGAGGTCCAATCGGAACCCTATCCAGAACTCTAACCCTAGCCCTCAAAATAACCCTAACACTAGGTCCAATCGGAACCCTAACCGGAACTCTAAACCTAGCCCTCAACATAACCCTAACCCTAGGTCCAATCGGAACCCTAACCTGATCTCTAAACCTACCCCTCAACATAACCCTAACCCTAGGTCTAATCGGAACCCTAACCGGATCTCTAACCCTAGCCCTCAACATAACCCTAACCCTAGGTCCAATCGGAACCCTAACCGGACCTGTATACCTAGACCTCAAGATAACACTAACCCTAGGTCCAATCAGATACCTAACCGGACCTCTAACCCTAGCCCTCAACATAACCCTAAACCTAGGTCCAATCGGAACTCTAACCGGATCTCTAACCCTAGCCCTCAACATAACCCTAAACCTAGGTCCAATCGGAACCCTAAACAGATATTTAAGCCTAGCCCTCAACATAACCCTAACCCTAGGTCCAATCGGAACCCTAACCGGATCTCTAACCCTAGCCCTCAACATAACCCTAACCCTAGGTCCAATCGGAACCCTAACCGGATCTCTAACCCTAGCTCTCAACATAACCCTAACCCTAGGTCCAATCGGAACCCTAACCGGATCTGTATACCTAGCCCTCAACATAACCCTAACCCTAGGTCCAATCGGAAACCTAACCGGATCTCTAACCCTATCCCTCAACATAACCCTAACCCTAGGTCCAATCGGAACTCCAACCGGATCTCTAACCCTAGCCCTCAACATAACCCTAACCCTAGGTCCAATCAGAACCCTAACCGGATCTGTATACCTAGCCCTCAACATAACCCTAACCCTAGGTCCAATCGGAAACCTAACCGGATCTCTAACCCTAGCCCTCAACATAACCCTAACCCTAGGTCCAATCGGAACCCTAAACAGATATTTAAGCCTAGCCCTCAACATAACCCTAACCCTAGGTCCAATCGGAACCCTAACCGGATCTCTAACCCTAGCCCTCAACATAACCCTAACCCTAGGTCCAATCGGAACCCTAACCGGATCTCTAACCCTAGCTCTCAACATAACCCTAACCCTAGGTCCAATCGGAACCCTAACCGGATCTGTATACCTAGCCCTCAACATAACCCTAACCCTAGGTCCAATCGGAAACCTAACCGGATCTCTAACCCTATCCCTCAACATAACCCTAACCCTAGGTCCAATCGGAACTCCAACCGGATCTCTAACCCTAGCCCTCAACATAACCCTAACCCTAGGTCCAATCAGAACCCTAACCGGATCTGTATACCTAGCCCTCAACATAACCCTAACCCAAGGTCCAATCGGAAACCTAACCGGATCTCTAACCCTTGCCCTCAACATAACCCTAACCCTAGGTCCAATCGGAATCCTAATCAGATCTCTAACCATAGCCCTCAACATAACCCTAACCCTAGGTCCAATCGGAACCCTAACCGGATCTGTATACCTAGCCCTCAACATAACCATAACCCTAGGTCCAATCGGAAACCTAACCGGATCTCTAACCCTATCCCTCAACATAACCCTAACCCTAGGTCCAATCGGAAGCCTAACCGGATCTCTAACCCTAGCCCTCAACATAACCCTAACCCTAGGTCCAATCGGAACCCTAACCTGATCTCTAACCCTAGCCCTCAACATAACCCTAACCCTAGGTCCAATCGGAACCATAACCTGATCTCTAACCCTAGCCCTCAACATAACCCTAACCCTAGGTCCAATCGGAAACCTAACCGGATCTCTAACCCTAGCCCTCAACATAACCCTAACCCTAGGTCCAATCGGAACCCTAAATGGATATCTAACCCTAGCCCTCAACGTAACCCTAACCCTAGGTCCAATCGGAACCCTAACCGGATATCTAACCCTAGCCCTCAACATAACCCTAACCCTAGGTCCAATCGGAACCCTAACCGGATCTCTAACCCTAGCCCCCAACATAACACTAACCCTAGGTCCAATCGGAACCCTAACCGGATCTCTAACCCTAGCCCCCAACATAACCCTAACGCTAGGTCCAATCGGAAACCTAACCGGATCTCTAACCCTAGCCCTCAACATAACCCTAACCCTAGGTCCAATCGGAACCCTAACCGAATCTCTAACCCTAGCCCTCAACATAACCCTAACCCTAGGTCCAATCGGAACCCTAATCGGATCTCTAACCCTAGCCCCCAACATAACACTAACCCTAGGTCCAATCGGAACCCTAACCGGATCTCTAACCCTAGCCCCCAACATAACCCTAACCCTAGGTCCAATCGGAACCCTAACAGGATCTCTAACCCTAGCCCCCAACATAACACTAACCCTAGGTCCAATCGGAACCCTAAACGGATCTCTCAACCTAGTCCTCAACATAACCCTAACCCTAGTTCCAATCGGAACCCTAACAGGATCTCTACCATTCGCCCTCAACATAACCGTAACCCTCGGTCCAATCGGAACCCTAACCGAATCTCTAACCGTAGCTCTCAACATAACCCTAATCCTAGGTCCAATCGAAACCCTAACCGGATCTCTAACCCTAGCCCTCAACATAACCCTAAACCTAGGTGCAATCGGAACCCTAACCGGATCTGTATACCTAGCCCTCAACATAACCCTAACCCTAGGTCCAATCGGAAACCTAACCGGATCTCTAACCCTAGCCCTCAACATAACCCTAACCCTAGGTCCAATCGGAACCCTAACCGGATCTCTAACCCTAGCCCTCAACATAACCCTAACCCTAGGTCCAGTCGGAACCCTAACCGGATCCCTAACCCTATCCCTCAACATAACCCTAACCCTAGGTCCAATCGGAACCCTCACCGGATCTCTAACCCTAGCCCTCAACATAACCCTAACCCTAGGACCAATCCGAACCCTAACCGGATCTCTACCCCTCGCCCTCAACATAACCCTAACCCGAAGTCCAATCGGAACCCTAAACGGATGTCTAATCCTAGCCCTCAACATAACCCTAACCCTAGGTCCAATCGGAACCCTAACCGGATCTCTAACCCAAGCCCTCAACATAACCCTAACCCTAGGTCCAATCGGAACCCTAAATGGATATCTAACCCTAGCCCTCAACGTAACCCTAACCCTAGGTGCAATCGGAACCCTAACCGGATATCTAACCCTAGCCCTCAACATAACCCTAACCCTAGGTCCAATTGGAACCCTAAAAGGATCTCTACCCCTCGCCCTCAACATAACCCTAACCCTCGGTACAATCGGAACCCTAACCGGATCTCTAATCCTAGCCCTCAACATAACCCTAACCCTAGGTGCAATCGGAACCCTAACCGGATCTGTATACCTAGCCCTCAACATAACCCTAACCCTAGGTCCAATCGGAAACCTAACCGGATCTCTAACCCTAGCCCTCAACATAACCCTAACCCTAGGTCCAATCGGAAGCCTAACCAGATCTCTAACCCTAGCCCTCAACATAACCCTAACCCTAGGTCCAATTGGAACCGTAACCGGATCTCTAACCCTAGCCCTCAACAAAACTCTAACCCTAGGTCCAATCGGAACCCTAACCGGGTCTCTAACCCTAGCCCTCAACATAACCCTAACCCTAGGTCCAATCGGAACCCTAACCGGATCCCTAACCCTAGCTCTAAACATAACCCTAACCCTAGGACCAATCCAAACCCTAACCGGATCTCTACCCCTCGCCCTCAACATAACCCTAACCCGAGGTCCAATCGGAACCCTATCCAGAACTCTAACCCTAGCCCTCAAAATAACCCTAACACTAGGTCCAATCGGAACCCTAACCGGAACTCTAAACCTAGCCCTCAACATAACCCTAACCCTAGGTCCAATCGGAACCCTAACCTGATCTCTAAACCTACCCCTCAACATAACCCTAACCCTAGGTCTAATCGGAACCCTAACCGGATCTCTAACCCTAGCCCTCAACATAACCCTAACCCTAGGTCCAATCGGAACCCTAACCGGACCTGTATACCTAGACCTCAAGATAACACTAACCCTAGGTCCAATCAGATACCTAACCGGACCTCTAACCCTAGCCCTCAACATAACCCTAAACCTAGGTCCAATCGGAACTCTAACCGGATCTCTAACCCTAGCCCTCAACATAACCCTAACCCTAGGTCCAATCGGAACCCTAAACAGATATTTAAGCCTAGCCCTCAACATAACCCTAACCCTAGGTCCAATCGGAACCCTAAATGGAACTCTAACCCTAGCCCTCAACATAACCCTAACCCTAGGTCCATTCGGAACCCTAAACGGAACTCTAACCCTAGCCCTAAACATAACCCTAACCCTAGGACCAATCGGAACCCTAACCGGATCTCTAACCCTAGCCCTCAACATAACCCTAACCCTAGGTCCAATCGGAACCCTAACCGGGTCTGTATACCTAGCCCTCAACAGAACCCTAACCCTTGGTCTAATCGGAACCCTAACCGGATCCCTAACCCTAGCCCTCAACATAACCCTAACACTAGGACCAATCCGAACCCTAACCGAATCTCTACCCCTCGCCCTCAACATAACCCTAACTCGAGGTCCAATCGGAACCCTAACCGGACCTCTAACCCTAGCCCTCAACATAACCCTAAACCTAGGTCCAATTGGAACCCTAACCGGATCTCTAACCCAAGCCCTCAACATAACCCTAACCCTAGGTCCAATCGGAACCCTAACCGGATCTCTAACCCTAGCCCTCAACATAACCCTAACCCTAGGTCCAATCGGAACCCTAACCGGATCTGTATACCTAGCCCTCAACATAACCGTAACCCTAGGTCCAATCGGAAACCTAACCGGATCTAACCCTAGCACTCAACATAACCCTAACCCTAGGTCCAATCGGAACCCTAACCGAATCTCTAACCCTAGCCCTCAACATAACCCTAACCCTAGGTCCAATCGGAACCCTAAACGGATATCTAAGCCTAGCCCTCAACATAACCCTAACCCTAGGTCCAATCGGAACCCTAAACGGAACTCTAACCCTAGCCCTCAACATAACCCTAACCCTAGGTCCAATCGGAACCCTAACCGGATCTCTAACCCTAGCCCTCAACATAACCCTAACCCTAGGTCCAATCGGAACCCTAAAAGGATCTCTAAACCTAGCCCTCAACATAACCCTAACCCTAGGTCCAATCGGAACCCTAACTGGGTCTGTATACCTAGCCCTCAACATAACCCTAACCCTAGGTCCTATCGGAACCCTAACCGGATCCCTAACCCTATCCCTCAACATAACCCTAACCCTAGGTCCAATCGGAACCCTAACCGGATCTGTATACCTAGCCCTCAACATAACCCTAACCCTAGGTCCAATCGGAAACCTAACCGGATCTCTAACCCTAGCCCTCAACATAACCCTAACCCTAGGTCCAATCGGAAGCCTAACCAGATCTCTAACCCTAGCCCTCAACATAACCCTAACCCTAGGTCCAATTGGAACCGTAACCGGATCTCTAACCCTAGCCCTCAACAAAACTCTAACCCTAGGTCCAATCGGAACCCTAACCGGGTCTCTAACCCTAGCCCTCAACATAACCCTAACCCTAGGTCCAATCGGAACCCTAACCGGATCCCTAACCCTAGCTCTAAACATAACCCTAACCCTAGGACCAATCCAAACCCTAACCGGATCTCTACCCCTCGCCCTCAACATAACCCTAACCCGAGGTCCAATCGGAACCCTATCCAGAACTCTAACCCTAGCCCTCAAAATAACCCTAACACTAGGTCCAATCGGAACCCTAACCGGAACTCTAAACCTAGCCCTCAACATAACCCTAACCCTAGGTCCAATCGGAACCCTAACCTGATCTCTAAACCTACCCCTCAACATAACCCTAACCCTAGGTCTAATCGGAACCCTAACCGGATCTCTAACCCTAGCCCTCAACATAACCCTAACCCTAGGTCCAATCGGAACCCTAACCGGACCTGTATACCTAGACCTCAAGATAACACTAACCCTAGGTCCAATCAGATACCTAACCGGACCTCTAACCCTAGCCCTCAACATAACCCTAAACCTAGGTCCAATCGGAACTCTAACCGGATCTCTAACCCTAGCCCTCAACATAACCCTAACCCTAGGTCCAATCGGAACCCTAAACAGATATTTAAGCCTAGCCCTCAACATAACCCTAACCCTAGGTCCAATCGGAACCCTAAATGGAACTCTAACCCTAGCCCTCAACATAACCCTAACCCTAGGTCCATTCGGAACCCTAAACGGAACTCTAACCCTAGCCCTAAACATAACCCTAACCCTAGGACCAATCGGAACCCTAACCGGATCTCTAACCCTAGCCCTCAACATAACCCTAACCCTAGGTCCAATCGGAACCCTAACCGGGTCTGTATACCTAGCCCTCAACAGAACCCTAACCCTTGGTCTAATCGGAACCCTAACCGGATCCCTAACCCTAGCCCTCAACATAACCCTAACACTAGGACCAATCCGAACCCTAACCGAATCTCTACCCCTCGCCCTCAACATAACCCTAACTCGAGGTCCAATCGGAACCCTAACCGGACCTCTAACCCTAGCCCTCAACATAACCCTAAACCTAGGTCCAATTGGAACCCTAACCGGATCTCTAACCCAAGCCCTCAACATAACCCTAACCCTAGGTCCAATCGGAACCCTAACCGGATCTCTAACCCTAGCCCTCAACATAACCCTAACCCTAGGTCCAATCGGAACCCTAACCGGATCTGTATACCTAGCCCTCAACATAACCGTAACCCTAGGTCCAATCGGAAACCTAACCGGATCTAACCCTAGCACTCAACATAACCCTAACCCTAGGTCCAATCGGAACCCTAACCGAATCTCTAACCCTAGCCCTCAACATAACCCTAACCCTAGGTCCAATCGGAACCCTAAACGGATATCTAAGCCTAGCCCTCAACATAACCCTAACCCTAGGTCCAATCGGAACCCTAAACGGAACTCTAACCCTAGCCCTCAACATAACCCTAACCCTAGGTCCAATCGGAACCCTAACCGGATCTCTAACCCTAGCCCTCAACATAACCCTAACCCTAGGTCCAATCGGAACCCTAAAAGGATCTCTAAACCTAGCCCTCAACATAACCCTAACCCTAGGTCCAATCGGAACCCTAACTGGGTCTGTATACCTAGCCCTCAACATAACCCTAACCCTAGGTCCTATCGGAACCCTAACCGGATCCCTAACCCTATCCCTCAACATAACCCTAACCCTAGGTCCAATCGGAACCCTAACCGGATCTCTAACCCAAGCTCTCAACATAACCCTAACCCTAGGTCCAATCAGAACCCTAACCGGGTCTGTATACCTAGCCCTCAACATAACCCTAACCCTAGGTCCAATCGGAACCCTAACCGGATCCCTAACCCTAGCCCTCAACATAACCCTAACCCTAGGACCAATCCGAACCCTAACCGGATCTCTACACCTCGCCCTCAACATAACCCTAACCCTAGGTCCAATCGGAACCCTAACCGGGTCTCTAACCCTAGCCCTCAACATAACCCTAACCCTAGGTCCAATCGGAAACCTAACCGGATCCCTAACCCTAGCTCTAAACATAACCCTAACCCTAGGACCAATCTGAACCCTAACCGGATCTCTACCCCTCGTCCTCAACATAACCCTATCCCGAGGTCCAATCGGAACCGTATCCAGAACTCTAACCCTAGCCCTCAAAATAACCCTAACACTAGGTCCAATCGGAACCCTAACCGGAACTCTAAACCTAGCCCTCAACATAACCCTAACCCTAGGTCCAATCGGAACCCTAACCGGATATCTATCCCTAGCCCTCAACATAACCCTAACCCTAAGTCCAATCGGAACCCTAACCTGATCTCTAAACCTACCCCTCAACATAACCCTAACCCTAGGTCCAATCGGAACCCTAACCGGATCCCTAACCCTAGCCCTCAACATAACCCTAACACTAGGACCAATCCGAACCCTAACCGAATCTCTACCCCTCGCCCTCAACATAACCCTAACTCGAGGTCCAATCGGAACCCTAACCGGACCTCTAACCCTAGCCCTCAACATAACCCTAACCCTAGGTCCAATCGGAAACCTAACCGGATCTCTAACCCTAGCCCTCAACATAACCCTAACCCTAGGTCCAATCGGAACCCTAACCGGATCTGTATACCTAGCCCTCAACATAACCCTAACCCTAGGTCCAATCGGAAACCTAACCGGATCTCTAACCCTATCCCTCAACATAACCCTAACCCTAGGTCCAATCGGAACTCCAACCGGATCTCTAACCCTAGCCCTCAACATAACCCTAACCCTAGGTCCAATCAGAACCCTAACCGGATCTGTATACCTAGCCCTCAACATAACCCTAACCCTAGGTCCAATCGGAAACCTAACCGGATCTCTAACCCTAGCCCTCAACATAACCCTAACCCTAGGTCCAATCGGAATCCTAATCAGATCTCTAACCCTAGCCCTCAACATAACCCTAACCCTAGGTCCAATCGGAACCATAACCGGATCTGTATACCTAGGCCTCAACATAACCCTAACCCTAGGTCCAATCGGAAACCTAACCGGATCTCTAACCCTAGCCCTCAACATAACCCTAACCCTAGGTCCAATCGGGAGCATAACCAGATCTCTAACCCTAGCCCTCAACATAACCCTAACCCTAGGTCCAATCGGAACCCTAACCTGATCTCTAACCCTAGCCCTCAACATAACCCTAACCCTAGGTCCAATCGGAACCCTAACCGGGTCTGTATACCTAGCCCTCAACATAACCCTAACCCTAGGTCCAATCGGAACCCTAACCGGATCCCTAACCCTAGCCCTCAACATAACCCTAACACTATGACTAATCCGAACCCTAACCGGATCTCTACCCCTCGCCCTCAACATAACCCTAACCCTAGGTCCAATCGGAACCCTAACCGGATCCCTAACCCTAGCTCTAAACATAACCCTAACCCTAGGACCAATCTGAACCCTAACCTGATCTCTAACCCTAGCCCTCAACATAACCCTAACCCTAGGTCCAATCGGAACCCTAACCGGACCTGTATACCTAGACCTCAAGATAACACTAACCCTAGGTCCAATCAGAAACCTAACCGGACCTCTAACCCTAGCCCTCAACATAACCCTAAACCTAGGTCCAATCGGAACTCTAACCGGATCTCTAACCCTAGCCCTCAATATAACCCTAACGCTAGGTCCAATCGGAACCCTAAACAGATATCTAAGCCTAGCCCTCAACATAACCCTAACCCTAGGTCCAATCGGAACCCTAAATGGAACTCTACCCCTCGCCCTCAACATAACCCTAACTCGAGGTCCAATCGGAACCCTAACCGGATCTCTAACCCTAGCCCTCAACATAACCCTAACCCTAGGTCCAATCGGAACTCTAACCGGGTCTGTATACCTAGTCCTCAAGATAACCCTAATCCTAGGTCCAATCGGAACCCTAACCGGATCTCTAACCCTAGCCCTCAACATAACCCTAACCCTAGGTCCAATCGGAACCCTAACTGGATCTCTAACCCTAGCCCTCAACATAACCCTAACCCTAGGTCCAATCGGAACCCTAACCGGATCTGTATACCTAGCCCTCAACATAATCCTAACCCTAGGTCGAATCGGAAATCTAACCGGATCTCTAACCCTATCCCTCAACATAACCCTAACCCTAGGTCCAATCGGAACTCCAACCGGATCTCTAACCCTAGCCCTCAACATAACCCTAACCCTAGGTCCAATCGGAACCCTAACCGGATCTGTATACCTAGCCCTCAACATAACCCTAACCCTAGGTCCAATCGGAAACCTAACCGGATCTCTAACCCTATCCCTCAACATAACCCTAACCCTAGGTCCAATCGGAACTCCAACCGGATCTCTAACCCTAGCCCTCAACATAACCCTAAACCTAGGTCCAATCAGAACCCTAACCGGATCTGTATAACCTAGCCCTCAACATAACCCTAACCCTAGGTCCAATCGGAAACCTAACCGGATCTCTAACCCTAGCCCTCAACATAACCCTAACACTAGGTCCAATCGGAATCCTAATCAGATCTCTAACCATAGCCCTCAACATAACCCTAACCCTAGGTCCAATCGGAAACCTAACCGGATCTCTAACCCTAGCCCTCAACATAACCCTAACCCTAGGTCCAATCGGAAACCTAACCGGATCTCTAACCCTAGCCCTCAACATAACCCTAACCCTAGGTCCAATCGGAAGCCTAACCAGATCTCCAACCCTAGCCTTCAACATAACCCTAACCCTAGGTCCAATCGGAACCCTAACCTGATCTCTAACCCTAGCCCTCAACATAACCCTAACCCTAGGTTCAATCGGAACCCTAACCGGGTCTGTATACCTAGCCCTCAAGATAACCCTAACCCTAGGTCCAATCGGAAACCTAACCGGATCTCTAACCCTAGCCCTCAACATAACCCTAACCCTAGGTCCAATCGGAACCCTAACAGGATCTCTACCCTTCTCCCTCAACATAACCCTAACCCTCGGTCCAATCGGAACCCTAACCGGAACTCTAACCCTAGCCCTCAACATAACCCTAACCCTAGGTTCAATCGGAACCCTAACCGGGTCTGTATACCTAGCCCTCAAGATAACCCTAACCCTAGGTCCAATCGGAACCCTAACCGGATCCCTAACCCTAGCCCTCAACATAACCCTAACACTAGGACCAATCCGAACCCTAACCGGAACTCTACTCCTCGCCCTCAACATAACCCTAACTCGAGGTCCAATCGGAACCCTAACCGGATCTCTAACCCTAGCCCTCAACATAACCCTAACCCTAGGTCCAATCGGAACCCTAACCGGATCTGTATACATAGCCCTCAACATAACCCTAACCCTAGGTCCAATCGGAAACCTAACCGGATCTCTAACCCTATCCCTCAACATAACCCTAACCCTAGGTCCAATCGGAGCTCCAAACGGATCTCTAACCCTAGCCCTCAACATAACACTAACCCTAGGTCCAATCGGAACCCTAACCGGATCTGTATACCTAGCCCTCAACATAACCCTAACCCTAGGTCCAATCGGAACCCTAAACGGATATCTAAGCCTAGACCTCAACATAACCCTAACCCTAGGTCCAATCGGAACCCTAAACGGAACTCTAACCCTAGCCCTCAACATAACCCTAACCCTAGGTCCAATCGGAACCCTAACAGGATCTCTACCCTTCGCCCTCAACATAACCCTAACCCTCGGTCCAATCGGAACCCTAACCGGAACTCTAACCCTAGCCCTCAACATAACCCTAACCCTAGGTTCAATCGGAACCCTAACCGGGTCTGTATACCTAGCCCTCAAGATAACCCTAACCCTAGGTCCAATCGGAACCCTAACCGGATCCCTAACCCTAGCCCTCAACATAACCCTAACACTAGGACCAATCCGAACCCTAACCGGAACTCTACTCCTCGCCCTCAACATAACCCTAACTCGAGGTCCAATCGGAACCCTAACCGGATCTCTAACCCTAGCCCTCAACATAACCCTAACCCTAGGTCCAATCGGAACCCTAACCGGATCTGTATACATAGCCCTCAACATAACCCTAACCCTAGGTCCAATCGGAAACCTAACCGGATCTCTAACCCTATCCCTCAACATAACCCTAACCCTAGGTCCAATCGGAACTCCAACCGGATCTCTAACCCTAGCCCTCAACATAACCCTAACCCTAGGTCCAATCGGAACCCTAACCGGATCTGTATACCTAGCCCTCAACATAACCCTAACCCTAGGTCCAATCGGAACCCTAAACGGATATCTAAGCCTAGACCTCAACATAACCCTAACCTTAGGTCCAATCGGAACCCTAAACGGAACTCTAACCCTAGCCCTCAACATAACCCTAACCCTAGGTCCAATCGGAACCCTAACCGGATCTCTAACCATAGCCCTCAACATAACCCTAACCCTAGGTCCAATCGGCACCCTAACCGGATCTCTAAACCTAGCCCTCAACATAACCCTAACCCTAGGTCCAATCAGAACCCTAACCGGGTCTGTATACCTAGCCCTCAACATAACCCTAACCCTAGGTCCAATCAGAACCCTAACCGGGTCTGTATACCTAGCCCTCAACATAACCCTAACCCTAGGTCCAATCGGAACCCTAACCGGATCCCTAACCCTAGCCCTCAACATAACCCTAACCCTAGGACCAATCCGAACCCTAACCGGATCTCTACCCCTCGCCCTCAACATAACCCTAACCCGAAGTCTAATCGGAACCCTAAACGGATGTCTAAACCTAGCCCTCAACATAACCCTAACCCTAGGTCCAATCGGAACCCTAACCGGATCTCTAACCCAAGCCCTCAACATAACCCTAACCCTAGGTCCAATCGGAACCCTAAATGGATATCTAAACCTAGCCCTCAACGTAACCCTAACCCTAGGTCCAATCGGAAACCTAACCGGATCTCTAACCCTAGCCCTCAACGTAACCCTAACCCTAGGTCCAATCGGAAGCCTAACCAGATCTCTAACCCTAGCCCTCAACATAACCCTAACCCTAGGTCCAATTGGAACCGTAACCGGATCTCTAACACTAGCACTCAACATAACTCTAACCCTAGGTCCAATCGGAACCCTAAACGGAACTCTAACCCTAGCCCTCAACATAACCCTAACCCTAGGTTCAATCGGAACCCTAACCGGAACTCTAACCCTATCCCTCAACATAACCCTAACCCTAGGTCCAATCGGAACTCTAACCGGGTCTGTATACCTAGCCCTCAAGATAACCCTAATCCTAGGTCCAATCGGAACCCTTACCGGATCCCTAACCGTAGCCCTCAACATAACCCTAACACTAGGACCAATCCGAACCCTAACCGGAAATCTACCCCTCGCCCTCAACATAACCCTAACTCGAGGTCCAATCGGAACCCTAACCGGATCTCTAACCCTAGCCCTCAACATAACCCTAACCCTAGGTCCAATCGGAACCCTAACTGGATCTCTAACCCTAGCCCTCAACATAACCCTAACCCTAGGTCCAATCGGAACTCCAACCTGATCTCTAACCCTAGCCCTCAACATAACCCTAACCCTAGGTCCAATCGGAACCCTAACCGGATCTGTATACCTAGCCCTCAACATAACCCTAACCCTAGGTCCAATCGGAAACCTAACCGGATCTCTAACCCTATCCCTCAACATAACCCTAACCCTAGGTCTAATCGGAACTCCAACCGGATCTCTAACCCTAGCCCTCAACATAACCCTAACCCTAGGTCCAATCAGAACCCTAACCGGATCTGTATACCTAGCCCTAAACATAACCCTAACCCTAGGTCCAATCGGAAACCTAACCGGATCTGTAACCCTAGCCCTCAACATAACCCTAACCCTAGGTCCAATCGGAATCCTAATCAGATCTCTAACCATAGCCCTCAACATAACCCTAACCCTAGGTCCAATCGGAAACCTAACCGGATCTCTAACCCTAGCCCTCAACATAACCCTAACCCTAGGTCCAATCGGAAACCTAACCGGATCTCTAACCCTAGCCCTCAACATAACCCTAACCCTAGGTCCAATCGGAAGCCTAACCAGATCTCCAACCCTAGCCCTCAACATAACCCTAACCCTAGGTCCAATCGGAACCCTAACCTGATCCCTAACCCTAGCCCTCAACATAACCCTAACCCTAGGTCCAATCGGTACCCTAACCGGGTCTGTATACCTAGCCGTCAACATAACCCTAATCCTAGGTCCAATCGGAACCATAACCTGATCTCTAACCCTAGCCCTCAACATAACCCTAACCCTAGGTCCAATCGGAAACCTAAACGGATCTCTAACCCTAGCCCTCAACATAACCCTAACCCTAGGTCCAATCGGAACCCTAAATGGATATCTAACCCTAGCCCTCAATGTAACCCTAACCCTAGGTCCAATCGGAACCCTAACCGGATATCTAACCCTAGCCCTCAACATAACCCTAACCCTAGGTCCAATCGGAACCCTAACCGGATCTCTAACCCTAGCCCCCAACATAACACTAACCCTAGGTCCAATCGGAACCCTAACCGGATCTCTAACCCTAGCCCCCAACATAACCCTAACCCTAGGTCCAATCGGAAACCTAACCGGATCTCTAACCCTAGCCCTCAACATAACCCTAACCCTAGGTCCAATCGGAAACCTAACCGGATCTCTAACCCTAGCCCTCAACATAACCCTAACCCTAGGTCCAATCGGAACCCTAAACCGATATCTAAGCCTAGCCCTCAACATAACCCTAACCCTAGGTCCAATCGGAACCCTAAACGGAACTCTAACCCTAGCCCTCAACATAACCCTAAACCTAGGTCCAATCGGAACCCTAACCGGATCTCTAACCATAGCCCTCAACATAACCCTAACCCTAGGTCCAATCGGCACCCTAACCGGATCTCTAAACCTAGCCCTCAACATAACCCTAACCCTAGGTTCAATCAGAACCCTAACCGGGTCTGTATACCTAGCCCTCAACATAACCCTAACCCTAGGTCCAATCGGAACCCTAACCGGATCCCTAACCCTATCCCTCAACATAACCCTAACCCTAGGTCCAATCGGAACCCTAACCGGATATCTAACCCTAGTCCTAAACATAACCCTAAACCTAGGTCCAATCAGAACCCTAACCGGGTCTGTATACCTAGCCCTCAACATAACCCTAACCCTAGGTCCAATCGGAACCCTAACCGGATCCCTAACTCTAGCCCTCAACATAACCCTAACCCTAGGACCAATCCGAACCCTAACCGGATCTCTACCCCTCGCCCTCAACATAACCCTAACCCGAAGTCCAATCGCAACCCTAAACGGATCTCTCACCCTAGCCCTCAACATAACCCTAACCCTAGGTCCAATCGGAACCCTAACCGGATCTCTAACCCAAGCCCTCAACATAACCCTAACCCTAGGTCCAATCGGAACCCTAAATGGATATCTAACCCTAGCCCTCAACGTAACCCTAACCCTAGGTCCAATCGGAAACCTAACCGGATCTGTAACCCTAGCCCTCAACATAACCCTAACCCTAGGTCCAATCGGAATCCTAATCAGATCTCTAACCATAGCCCTCAACATAACCCTAACCCTAGGTCCAATCGGAAACCTAACCGGATCTCTAAACCTAGCCCTCAACATAACCCTAACCCTAGGTCCAATCGGAAACCTAACCGGATCTCTAACCCTAGCCCTCAACATAACCCTAACCCTAGGTCCAATCGGAAGCCTAACCAGATCTCCAACCCTAGCCCTCAACATAACCCTAACCCTAGGTCCAATCGGAACCCTAACCTGATCCCTAACCCTAGCCCTCAACATAACCCTAACCCTAGGTCCAATCGGTACCCTAACCGGGTCTGTATACCTACCCGTCAACATAACCCTAACCCTAGGTTCAATCGGAACCATAACCTGATCTCTAACCCTAGCCCTCAACATAACCCTAACCCTAGGTCCAATCGGAAACCTAAACGGATCTCTAACCCTAGCCCTCAACATAACCCTTACCCTAGGTCCAATCGGAACCCTAAATGGATATCTAACCCTAGCCCTCAATGTAACCCTAACCCTAGGTCCAATCGGAACCCTAACCGGATATCTAACCCTAGCCCTCAACATAACCCTAACCCTAGGTCCAATCGGAACCCTAACCGGATCTCTAACCCTAGCCCCCAACATAACACTAACCCTAGGTCCAATCGGAACCCTAACCGGATCTCTAACCCTAGCCCCCAACATAACCCTAACCCTAGGTCCAATCGGAAACCTAACCGGATCTCTAACCCTAGCCCTCAACATAACCCTAACCCTAGGTCCAATCGGAAACCTAACCGGATCTCTAACCCTAGCCCTCAACATAACCCTAACCCTAGGTCCAATCGGAACCCTAAACGGATATCTAAGCCTAGCCCTCAACATAACCCTAACCCTAGGTCCAATCGGAACCCTAAACGGAACTCTAACCCTAGCCCTCAACATAACCCTAAACCTAGGTCCAATCGGAACCCTAACCGGATCTCTAACCATAGCCCTCAACATAACCCTAACCCTAGGTCCAATCGGCACCCTAACCGGATCTCTAAACCTAGCCCTCAACATAACCCTAACCCTAGGTTCAATCAGAACCCTAACCGGGTCTGTATACCTAGCCCTCAACATAACCCTAACCCTAGGTCCAATCGGAACCCTAACCGGATCCCTAACCCTATCCCTCAACATAACCCTAACCCTAGGTCCAATCGGAACCCTAACCGGATATCTAACCCTAGTCCTAAACATAACCCTAAACCTAGGTCCAATCAGAACCCTAACCGGGTCTGTATACCTAGCCCTCAACATAACCCTAACCCTAGGTCCAATCGGAACCCTAACCGGATCCCTAACTCTAGCCCTCAACATAACCCTAACCCTAGGACCAATCCGAACCCTAACCGGATCTCTACCCCTCGCCCTCAACATAACCCTAACCCGAAGTCCAATCGGAACCCTAAACGGATCTCTAACCCTAGCCCTCAACATAACCCTAACCCTAGGTCCAATCGGAACCCTAACCGGATCTCTAACCCAAGCCCTCAACATAACCCTAACCTTAGGTCCAATCGGAACCCTAAATGGATATCTAACCCTAGCCCTCAACGTAACCCTAACCCTAGGTCCAATCGGAAACCTAACCGGATCTCTAACCCTATCCCTCAACATAACCCTAACCCTAGGTCCAATCGGAACCCTAACCGGATCTGTATACCTAGCCCTCAACATAACCCTAACCCTAGGTCCAATCGGAAACCTAACCGGATCTCTAACCCTATCCCTCAACATAACCCTAACCCTAGGTCCAATCGGAACTCCAACCGGATCTCTAACCCTAGCCCTCAACATAACCCTAACCCTAGGTCCAATCAGAACCCTAACCGGATCTGTATACCTAGCCCTCAACATAACCCTAACCCTAGGTCCAATCGGAAACCTAACGGGATCTCTAACCCTAGCCCTCAACATAACCCTAACCCTAGGTCCAATCGGAATCCTAATCTGATCTCTATCCATAGCCCTCAACATAACCCTAACCCTAGGTCCAATCGGAAACCTAACCGGATCTCTAACCCTATCCCTCAACATAACCCTAACCCTAGGTCCAATCGGAACTCCAACCGGATCTCTAACCCTAGCCCTCAACATAACCCTAACCCTAGGTCCAATCGGAACCCTAACCGGATCTGTATACCTAGCCCTCAACATAACCCTAACCCTAGGTCCAATCGGAAACCTAACCGGATCTCTAACCCTAGCCCTCAACATAACCCTAACCCTAGGTCCAATCGGAAACCTAACCGGATCTCTAACCCTAGCCCTCAACATAACCCTAACCCTATGTCCAATCGGAAGCCTAACCGGATCTCCAACCCTAGCCCTCAACATAACCCTAACCCTAGGTCCAATCGGAACCCTAACCTGATCTCTAACCCTAGCCCTCAACATAACCCTAACCCTAGGTCCAATCGGAACCCTAACCGGATCCCTAACCCTAGCCCTCAACATAACCCTAACACTAGGACTAATCCGAACCCTAACCGGATCTCTAACCCTAGCCCTCAACATAACCCTAACCCTAGGTCCAATCGGAACCCTAACCGGATCTGTATACCTAGCCCTCAACATAACGCTAACCCTAGGTCCAATCGGAAACCTAACCGGATCTCTAACCCTAGCCCTCAACATAACCCTAACCCTAGGTCCAATCGGAACTCCAACCGGATCTCTAACCCTGCCCTCAACATAACCCTAACCCTAGGTCCAATCGGAATCCTAATCAGATCTCTAACCATAGCCCTCAACATAACCCTAACCCTAGGTCCAATCGGAACCCTAACCGGAACTGTATACCTAGCCCTCAACATAACCCTAACCCTAGGTCCAATCGGAAACCTAACCTGATCTCTAACCCTAGCCCTCAACATAACCCTAACCCTAGGTCCAATCGGAAACCTAACCGGATCTCTAACCCTAGCCCTCAACATAACCCTAACCCTAGGTCCAATTGGAACCCTAAATGGATATCTAACCCTAGCCCTCAACATAACCCTAACCCTAGGTCCAATCGGAACCCTAACCGGATCTCTAACCCTAGCCCCCAACATAACACTAACCCTAGGTCCAATCGGAACCCTAACCGGATCTCTAACCCTAGCCCCCAACATAACCCTAACCCTAGGTCCAATCGGAAACCTAATCGGATCTCTAACCCTAGCCCTCAACATAACCCTAACCCTAGGTCCAATCGGAACCCTAACCGGATCTCTAACCCTAGGCCTCAACATAACCCTAACCCTAGGTCCAATCGGAACCCTAACCGGATCTGTATACCTAGCCCTCAACATAACGCTAACCCTAGGTCCAATCGGAAACCTAACCGGATCTCTAACCCTAGCCCTCAACATAACCCTAACCCTAGGTCCAATCGGAACTCCAACCGGATCTCTAACCCTGCCCTCAACATAACCCTAACCCTAGGTCCAATCGGAATCCTAATCAGATCTCTAACCATAGCCCTCAACATAACCCTAACCCTAGGTCCAATCGGAACCCTAACCGGATCTGTATACCGAGCCCTCAACATAACCCTAACCCTAGGTCCAATCGGAAACCTAACCTGATCTCTAACCCTAGCCCTCAACATAACCCTAACCCTAGGTCCAATCGGAAACCTAACCGGATCTCTAACCCTAGCCCTCAACATAACCCTAACCCTAGGTCCAATCGGAACCCTAAATGGATATCTAACCCTAGCCCTCAACATAACCCTAACCCTAGGTCCAATCGGAACCCTAAATGGATATCTAACCCTAGCCCTCAACATAACCCTAACCCTAGGTCCAATCGGAACCCTAACCGGATCTCTAACCCTAGCCCCCAACATAACACTAACCCTAGGTCCAATCGGAACCCTAACCGAATCTCTAACCCTAGCCCCCAACATAACCCTAACCCTAGGTCCAATCGGAAACCTAATCGGATCTCTAACCATAGCCCTCAACATAACCCTAACCCTAGGTCCAATCGGAAACCTAACCGGATCTCTAACCCTAGCCCTCAACATAACCCTAACCCTAGGTCCAATCGGAACCCTAAACGGATATCTAAGCCTAGCCCTCAACATAACCCTAACCCTAGGTCCAATCGGAACCCTAAATGGAACTCTAACCCTAGCCCTCAACATAACCCTAACCCTAGGTCCAATCGGAACCCTAACCGGATCTCTAACCATAGCCCTCAACATAACCCTAACCCTAGGTCCAATCGGCACCCTAAACGGATCTCTAAACCTAGCCCTCAACATAACCCTAACCCTAGGTCCAATCAGAACCCTAACCGGGTCTGTATACCTAGCCCTCAACATAACCCTAACCCTAGGTCCAATCGGAACCCTAACCGAATCCCTAACCCTATCCCTCAACATAACCCTAACCCTAGGTCCAATCGGAACCCTAACCGGATCTCTAACCCTAGCCCTCAACATAACCCTAACCCTAGGTCCAATCAGAACCCTAACCGGGTCTGTATACCTAGCCCTCAACATAACCCTAACCCTAGGTCCAATCGGAACCCTAACCGGATCCCTAACCCTAGCCCTCAACATAACCCTAACCCTAGGACCAATCCGAACCCTAACCGGATCTCTACCCCTCGCCCTCAACATAACCCTAACCCGAAGTCCAATCGGAACCCTAAACGGATCTCTAAACCTAGCCCTCAACATAACCCTAACCCTAGGTCAAATCGGAACCCTAACCGGATCTCTAACCGAAGCCCTCAACATAACCCTAACCCTAGGTCCAATCGGAACCCTAAATGGATATCTAACCCTAGCCCTCAACGTAACCCTAACCCTAGGTCCAATCGGAACCCTAACCGGATATCTAACCCTAGCCCTGAACATAACCCTAACACTAGGTCCAATCGGAACCCTAACAGGATCTCTACCCCTCGCCCTCAACATAACCCTAATCCTAGGTCCAATTGGAATCCTAACCGGACCTGTATACCTAGACCTCAAGATAACACTAACCCTAGGTCCAATCAGAAACCTAACCGGATCTCTAACCATAGCCCTCAACATAACCCTAACCCTAGGTCCAATCGGCACCCTAACCGGATCTCTAAACCTAGCCCTCAACATAACCCTAACCCTAGGTCCAATCAGAACCCTAACCGGGTCTGTATATCTAGCCCTCAACATAACCCTAACCCTAGGTCCAATCGGAACCCTAATGGGATCTCTAACCCTAGCCCTCAACATAACCCTAACCCTAGGTCCAATCAGAACCCTAACCGGATCTCTAACCCTAGCCCTCAACATAACCCTAACCCTAGGTCCAATTGGAACCGTAACCGGATCTCTAACACTAGCCCTCAACATAACTCTAACCCTAGGTCCAATCGGAACCCTAAACGGAACTCTAACCCTAGCCCTCAACATAACCCTAACCCTAGGTTCAATCGGAACCCTAACCGGAACTCTAACCCTATCCCTCAACATAACCCTAACCCTAGGTCCAATCGGACCTCTAACCGGGTCTGTATACCTAGCCCTCAAGATAACCCTAATCCTAGGTCCAATCGGAACCCTAACCGGATCCCTAACCCTAGCCCTCAACATAACCTTAACACTAGGACCAATCCGAACCCTAACCGGAACTCTACCCCTCGCCCTCAACATAACCCTAACTCGAGGTCCAATCGGAACCCTAACCGGATCTCTAACCCTAGCCCTCAACATAACCCTAACCCTCGGTCCAATCGGAACCCTAACCGGATCTCTATCCCTAGCCCTCAACATAACCCTAACCCTAGGTCCAATCGGAACCCTAACCGGATCTCTAACCCTAGCCCTCAACATAACCCTAACCCTAGGTCCAATCGGAACCCTAACCGGATCTGTATACCTAGCCCTCAACATAACCCTAACCCTAGGTCCAATCGGAAACCTAACCGAATCTCTAACCCTATCCCTCAACATAACTCTAACCCTAGGTCCAATCGGAACTCCAACCGGATCTCTAACCATAGCCCTCAACATAACCCTAACCCTAGGTCCAATCGGAACCCTAACCGGATCTGTATACCTAGCCCTCAACATAACCCTAACCCTAGGTCCAATCGGAAACCTAACCGGATCTCTAACCCTATCCCTCAACATAACCCTAACCCTAGGTCCAATCGGAACTCCAACCGGATCTCTAACCCTAGCCCTCAACATAACCCTAACCCTAGGTCCAATGAGAACCCTAACCGGATCTGTATACCTACCCCTCAACATAACCCTAACCCTAGGTTTAATCGGAAACCTAACCGGATCTCTAACCCTAGCCCTCAACATAACCCTAACCCTAGGTCCAATCGGAAACCTAACCGGATCTCTAACCCTAGCCCTCAACATAACCCTAACCCTAGGTCCAATCGGAAGCCTAACCAGATCTCCAACCCTAGCCCTCAACATAACCCTAACCCTAGGTCCAATCGGAACCCTAACCTGATCTCTAACCCTAGCCCTCAACATAACCCTAACCCTAGGTCCAATCGGAACCCTAACCGGGTCTGTATACCTAGCCCTCAACATAACCCTAACCCTAGGTCCAATCGGAACCATAACCTGATCTCTAACCCTAGCCCTCAACATAACCCTAACCCTAGGTCCAATCGGAAACCTAACCGGATCTCTAACCCTAGCCCTCAACATAACCCTAACCCTAGGTCCAATCGGAACCCTAAATGGATATCTAACCCTAGCCCTCAACGTAACCCTAACCCTAGGTCCAATCGGAACCCTAACCGGATATCTAACCCTAGCCCTCAACATAACCCTAACCCTAGGTCCAATCGGAACCCTAACTGGATCTCTAACCCTAGCCCCCAACATAACACTAACCCTAGGTCCAATCGGAACCCTAACCGGATCTCTAACCCTAGCCCTCAACATAACCCTAACCCTAGGTCCAATCGGAACCCTAACCGAATCTCTAACCCTAGCCATCAACATAACCCTAACCCTAGGTCCAATCGGAACCTTAACCGGATCTCTAACCCTAGCCCCCAACATAACACTAACCCTAGGTCCAATCGGAACCCAAACCGGATCTCTAACCCTAGCCCTCAACATAACCCTAACCCTAGGTCCAATCGAACCCTAACCGAATCTCTAACCCTAGCCCTCAACATAACCCTAACCCTAGGTCCAATCGGAACCCTAACCGGATCTCTAACCCTAGCCCCCAACATAACACTAACCCTAGGTCTAATCGGAAACCTAACCGGATCTCTAACCCTAGCCCTCAACATAACCCTAACCCTAGGTCCAATCGGAAACCTAACCGGATCTCTAACCCTAGCCCTCAACATAACCCTAACCCTAGGTCCAATCGGAACCCTAACCGGGTCTGTATACCTAGCCCTCAACATAACCCTAACCCTAGGTCCAATCGGAACCCTAAACAGATATCTAAGCCTAGCCCTCAACATAACCCTAACCCTAGGTCCAATCGGAACCCTAAATGGAACTCTAACCCTAGCTCTCAACATAACCCTAACCCTAGGTCCAATCGGAACCCTAACCGGATCTCTAACCATAGCCCTCAACATAACCCTAACCCTAGGTCCAATCGGCACCCTAAACGGATCTCTAAACCTAGCCCTCAACATAACCCTAACCCTAGGTCCAATCAGAACCCTAACCGGGTCTGTATACCTAGCCCTCAACATAACCCTAACCCTAGGTCCAATCGGAACCCTAACCGAATCCCTAACCCTATCCCTCAACATAACCCTAACCCTAGGTCCAATCGGAACCCTAACCGGATCTCTAACCCTAGCCCTCAACATAACCCTAACCCTAGGTCCAATCAGAACCCTAACCGGGTCTGTATACCTAGCCCTCAACATAACCCTAACCCTAGGTCCAATCGGAACCCTAACCGGATCCCTAACCCTAGCCCTCAACATAACCCTAACCCTAGGACCAATCCGAACCCTAACCGGATCTCTACCCCTCGCCCTCAACATAACCCTAACCCGAAGTCCAATCGGAACCCTAAACGGATCTCTAAACCTAGCCCTCAACATAACCCTAACCCTAGGTCAAATCGGAACCCTAACCGGATCTCTAACCGAAGCCCTCAACATAACCCTAACCCTAGGTCCAATCGGAACCCTAAATGGATATCTAACCCTAGCCCTCAACGTAACCCTAACCCTAGGTCCAATCGGAACCCTAACCGGATATCTAACCCTAGCCCTGAACATAACCCTAACACTAGGTCCAATCGGAACCCTAACAGGATCTCTACCCCTCGCCCTCAACATAACCCTAATCCTAGGTCCAATTGGAATCCTAACCGGACCTGTATACCTAGACCTCAAGATAACACTAACCCTAGGTCCAATCAAAAACCTAACCGGATCTCTAACCATAGCCCTCAACATAACCCTAACCCTAGGTCCAATCGGCACCCTAACCGGATCTCTAAACCTAGCCCTCAACATAACCCTAACCCTAGGTCCAATCAGAACCCTAACCGGGTCTGTATACCTAGCCCTCAACATAACCCTAACCCTAGGTCCAATCGGAACCCTAATGGGATCTCTAACCCTAGCCCTCAACATAACCCTAACCCTAGGTACAATCAGAACCCTAACCGGATCTCTAACCCTAGCCCTCAACATAACCCTAACCCTAGGTCCAATTGGAACCGTAACCGGATCTCTAACACTAGCCCCCAACATAACCCTAACCCTAGGTCCAATCGGAACCCTAAACGGAACTCTAACCCTAGCCCTCAACATAACCCTAACCCTAGGTTCAATCGGAACCCTAACCGGAACTCTAACCCTATCCCTCAACATAACCCTAACCCTAGGTCCAATCGGACCTCTAACCGGGTCTGTATACCTAGCCCTCAAGATAACCCTAATCCTAGGTCCAATCGGAACCCTAACCGGATCCCTAACCCTAGCCCTCAACATAACCTTAACACTAGGACCAATCCGAACCCTAACCGGAACTCTACCCCTCGCCCTCAACATAACCCTAACTCGAGGTCCAATCGGAACCCTAACCGGATCTCTAACCCTAGCCCTCAACATAACCCTAACCCTCGGTCCAATCGGAACCCTAACCGGATCTCTATCCCTAGCCCTCAACATAACCCTAACCCTAGGTCCAATCGGAACCCTAACCGGATCTCTAACCCTAGCCCTCAACATAACCCTAACCCTAGGTCCAATCGGAACCCTAACCGGATCTGTATACCTAGCCCTCAACATAACCCTAACCCTAGGTCCAATCGGAAACCTAACCGAATCTCTAACCCTATCCCTCAACATAACTCTAACCCTAGGTCCAATCGGAACTCCAACCGGATCTCTAACCATAGCCCTCAACATAACCCTAACCCTAGGTCCAATGAGAACCCTAACCGGATCTGTATACCTACCCCTCAACATAACCCTAACCCTAGGTTTAATCGGAAACCTAACCGGATCTCTAACCCTAGCCCTCAACATAACCCTAACCCTAGGTCCAATCGGAAACCTAACCGGATCTCTAACCCTAGCCCTCAACATAACCCTAACCCTAGGTCCAATCGGAAGCCTAACCAGATCTCCAACCCTAGCCCTCAACATAACCCTAACCCTAGGTCCAATCGGAACCCTAACCTGATCTCTAACCCTAGCCCTCAACATAACCCTAACCCTAGGTCCAATCGGAACCCTAACCGGGTCTGTATACCTAGCCCTCAACATAACCCTAACCCTAGGTCCAATCGGAACCATAACCTGATCTCTAACCCTAGCCCTCAACATAACCCTAACCCTAGGTCCAATCGGAAACCTAACCGGATCTCTAACCCTAGCCCTCAACATAACCCTAACCCTAGGTCCAATCGGAACCCTAAATGGATATCTAACCCTAGCCCTCAACGTAACCCTAACCCTAGGTCCAATCGGAACCCTAACCGGATATCTAACCCTAGCCCTCAACATAACCCTAACCCTAGGTCCAATCGGAACCCTAACCGGATCTCTAACCCTAGCCCCCAACATAACACTAACCCTAGGTCCAATCGGAACCCTAACCGGATCTCTAACCCTAGCCCTCAACATAACCCTAACCCTAGGTCCAATCGGAACCCTAACCGAATCTCTAACCCTAGCCATCAACATAACCCTAACCCTAGGTCCAATCGGAACCTTAACCGGATCTCTAACCCTAGCCCCCAACATAACACTAACCCTAGGTCCAATCGGAACCCAAACCGGATCTCTAACCCTAGCCCTCAACATAACCCTAACCCTAGGTCCAATCGAACCCTAACCGAATCTCTAACCCTAGCCCTCAACATAACCCTAACCCTAGGTCCAATCGGAACCCTAACCGGATCTCTAACCCTAGCCCCCAACATAACACTAACCCTAGGTCTAATCGGAAACCTAACCGGATCTCTAACCCTAGCCCTCAACATAACCCTAACCCTAGGTCCAATCGGAAACCTAACCGGATCTCTAACCCTAGCCCTCAACATAACCCTAACCCTAGGTCCAATCGGAACCCTAACCGGGTCTGTATACCTAGCCCTCAACATAACCCTAACACTAGGTCCAATCGGAACCATAACCTGATCTCTAACCCTAGCCCTCAACATAACCCTAACCCTAGGTCCAATCGGAAACCTAACCGGATCTCTAACCCTAGCCCTCAACACTACCCTAACCCTAGGTCCAATCGGAACCCTAAATGGATATCTAACCCTAGCCCTCAACGTAACCCTAACCCTAGGTCCAATCGGAACCCTAACCGGATATCTAACCCTAGCCCTCAACATAACCCTAACCCTAGGTCCAATCGGAACCCTAACCGGATCTCTAACCCTAGCCCCCAACATAACACTAACCCTAGGTCCAATCGGAACCCTAACCGGATCTCTAACCCTAGCCCTCAACATAACCCTAACCGTAGGTCCAATCGGAACCCTAACCGAATCTCTAACCCTAGCCCTCAACATAACCCTAACCCTAGGTCCAATCGGAACCCTAACCGGATCTCTAACCCTAGCCCCCAACATAACACTAACCCTAGGTCCAATCGGACCCCAAACCGGATCTCTAACCCTAGCCCCCAACATAACCCTAACCCTAGGTCCAATCGGAAACCTAACCGGATCTCTAACCCTAGCCCTCAACATAACCCTAACCCTAGGTCCAATCGGAAACCTAACCGGATCTCTAATCCTAGCCCTCAACATAACCCTACCCCTAGGTCCAATCGGAACCCTAAACGGATATCTAAGCCTAGCCCTCAACATAACCCTAACCCTAGGTCCAATCGGAACCCTAAACGGAACTCTAACCCTAGCCCTCAACATAACCCTAACCCTAGGTCCAATCGGAACCCTAACCGGATCTCTAACCATAGCCCTCAACATAACCCTAACCCTAGGTCCAATCGGCATCCTAACCGGATCTCTAAACCTAGCCCTCAACATAACCCTAACCCTAGGTTCAATCAGAACCCTAACCGGGTCTGTATACCTAGCCCACAACATAACCCTAACCCTAGATCCAATCGGAACCCTAACCGGATCCCTAACCCTATCCCTCAACATAACCCTAACCCTAGGTCCAATTGGAACCCTAACCGGATCTCTAACCCTAGCCCTAAACATAACCCTAACCCTAGGACCAATCCGAACCCTAACCGGATCTCTACCCCTCGCCCTCAACATAACCCTAACCCGAAGTCCAATCGGAACCCTAAACGGATCTCTAAACCTAGCCCTCAACATAACCCTAACCCTAGGTCCAATCGGAACCCTAACCGGATCTCTAACCCAAGCCCTCAACATAACCCTAACCCTAGGTCCAATCGGAACCCTAAATGGATATCTAACCCTAGCCCTCAACGTAACCCTAACCCTAGGTCCAATCGGAACCCTAACCGGATATCTAACCCTAGCCCTCAACATAACCCTAACCCTAGGTCCAATCGGAACCCTAACAGGATCTCTACCCCTCGCCCTCAACATAACCCTAACCCTCGGTCCAATCGGAACCCTAACCGGAACTCTAACCCTAGCCCTCAACATAACCCTAACCCTAGGTTCAATCGGAACCCTAACCGGGTCTGTATACCTAGCCCTCAAGATAACCCTAACCCTAGGTCCAATCGGAACCCTAACCGGATCCCTAACCCTAGCCCTCAACATAACCCTAACACTAGGACCAATCCGAACCCTAACCGGAACTCTACCCCTCGCCCTCAACATAACCCTAACTCGAGGACCAATCGGAACCCTAACCGGATCTCTAACCCTAGCCCTCAACATAACCCTAACCCTAGGTCGAATCGGAAACCTAACCGGATCTCTAACCCTAGCTCCCAACATAACCCTAACCCTAGGTCCAATCGGAAACCTAACCGGATCTCTAACCCTAGCCCTCAACATAACCCTAACCCTAGGTCCAATCGGAAACCTAACCGGATCTCTAACCCTAGCCCTCAACATAACCCTAACCCTAGGTCCAATCGGAACCCTAAACGGATATCTAAGCCTAGACCTCAACATAACCCTAACCCTAGGTCCAATCGGAACCCTAAACGGAACTCTAACCCTAGCCCTCAACATAACCCTAACCCTAGGTCCAATCGGAACCCTAACCGGATCTCTAACCATAGCCCTCAACATAACCCTAACCCTAGGTCCAATCGGCACCCTAACCGGATCTCTAAACCTAGCCCTCAACATAACCCTAACCCTAGGTCCAATCAGAACCCTAACCGGGTCTGTATACCTAGCCCTCAACATAACCCTAACCCTAGGTCCAATCGGAACCCTAACCGGATCTCTAACCCTAGCCCTCAACATAACCCTAACCCTAGGTCCAATCAGAACCCTAACCGGGTCTGTATACCTAGCCCTCAACATAACCCTAACCCTAGGTCCAATCGGAACCCTAACCGGATCCCTAACCCTAGCCCTCAACATAACCCTAACCCTAGGACCAATCCGAACCCTAACCGGATCTCTACCCCTCGCCCTCAACATAACCCTAACCCGAAGTCCAATCGGAACCCTAAACGGATGTCTAAACCTAGCCCTCAACATAACCCTAACCCTAGGTCCAATCGGAACCCTAACCGGATCTCTAACCAAAGCCCTCAACATAACCCTAACCCTAGGTCCAATCGGAACCCTAAATGGATATCTAACCCTAGCCCTCAACGTAACCCTAACCCTAGGTCCAATCGGAAACCTAACCGGATCTCTAACCCTAGCCCTCAACATAACCCTAACCCTAGGTCCAATCGGAAGCCTAACCAGATCTCTAACCCTAGCCCTCAACATAACCCTAACCCTAGGTCCAATTGGAACCGTAACCGGATCTCTAACACTAGCCCTCAACATAACTCTAACCCTAGGTCCAATCGGAACCCTAAACGGAACTCTAACCCTAGCCCTCAACATAACCCTAACCCTAGGTTCAATCGGAACCCTAACCGGAACTCTAACCCTATCCCTCAACATAACCCTAACCCTAGGTCCAATCGGAACTCTAACCGGGTCTGTATACCTAGCCCTCAAGATAACCCTAATCCTAGGTCCAATCGGAACCCTTACCGGATCCCTAACCCTAGCCCTCAACATAACCCTAACACTAGGACCAATCCGAACCCTAACCGGAACTCTACCCCTCGCCCTCAACATAACCCTAACTCGAGGTCCAATCGGAACCCTAACCGGATCTCTAACCCTAGCCCTCAACATAACCCTAACCCTAGGTCCAATCGGAACCCTAACCGGATCTCTAACCCAAGCCCTCAACATAACCCTAACCCTAGGTCCAATCGGAACCCTAAATGGATATCTAACCCTAGCCCTCAACGTAACCCTAACCCTAGGTCCAATCGGAAACCTAACCGGATCTCTAACCCTAGCCCTCAACGTAACCCTAACCCTAGGTCCAATCGGAAGCCTAACCAGATCTCTAACCCTAGCCCTCAACATAACCCTAACCCTAGGTCCAATTGGAACCGTAACCGGATCTCTAACACTAGCCCTCAACATAACTCTAACCCTAGGTCCAATCGGAACCCTAAACGGAACTCTAACCCTAGCCCTCAACATAACCCTAACCCTAGGTTCAATCGGAACCCTAACCGGAACTCTAACCCTATCCCTCAACATAACCCTAACCCTAGGTCCAATCGGAACTCTAACCGGGTCTGTATACCTAGCCCTCAAGATAACCCTAATCCTAGGTCCAATCGGAACCCTTACCGGATCCCTAACCCTAGCCCTCAACATAACCCTAACACTAGGACCAATCCGAACCCTAACCGGAAATCTACCCCTCGCCCTCAACATAACCCTAACTCGAGGTCCAATCGGAACCCTAACCGGATCTCTAACCCTAGCCCTCAACATAACCCTAACCCTAGGTCCAATCGGAACCCTAACCGGATCTCTAACCCTAGCCCTCAACATAACCCTAACCCTAGGTCCAATCGGAACTCCAACCTGATCTCTAACCCTAGCCCTCAACATAACCCTAACCCTAGGTCCAATCGGAACCCTAACCGGATCTGTATACTTAGCCCTCAACATAACCCTAACCCTAGGTCCAATCGGAAACCTAACCGGATCTCTAACCCTATCCCTCAACATAACCCTAACCCTAGGTCCAATCGGAACTCCAACCGGATCTCTAACCCTAGCCCTCAACATAACCCTAACCCTAGGTCCAATCAGAACCCTAACCGGATCTGTAACCCTAGCCCTCAACATAACCCTAACCCTAGGTCCAATCGGAATCCTAATCAGATCTCTAACCATAGCCCTCAACATAACCCTAACCCTAGGTCCAATCGGAAACCTAACCGGATCTCTAACCCTAGCCCTCAACATAACCCTAACCCTAGGTCCAATCGGAAACCTAACCGGATCTCGAACCCTAGCCCTCAACATAACCCTAACCCTAGGTCCAATCGGAAGCCTAACCAGATCTCCAACCCTAGCCCTCAACATAACCCTAACCCTAGGTCCAATCGGAACCCTAACCTGATCTCTAACCCTAGCCCTCAACATAACCCTAACCCTAGGTCCAATCGGAACCCTAACCGGGTCTGTATACCTAGCCCTCAACATAACCCTAACCCTAGGTCCAATCGGAACCATAACCTGATCTCTAACCCTAGCCCTCAACATAACCCTAACCCTAGGTCCAATCGGAAACCTAACCGGATCTCTAACCCTAGCCCTCAACATAACCCTAACCCTAGGTCCAATCGGAACCCTAAATGGATATCTAACCCTAGCCCTCAATGTAACCCTAACCCTAGGTCCAATCGGAACCCTAACCGGATATCTAACCCTAGCCCTCAACATAACCCTAACCCTAGGTCCAATCGGAACCCTAACCGGATCTCTAACCCTAGCCCCCAACATAACACTAACCCTAGGTCCAATCGGAACCCTAACCGGATCTCTAACCCTAGCCCCCAACATAACCCTAACCCTAGGTCCAATCGGAAACCTAACCGGATCTCTAACCCTAGCCCTCAACATAACCCTAACCCTAGGTCCAATCGGAAACCTAACCGGATCTCTAACCCTAGCCCTCAACATAACCCTAACCCTAGGTCCAATCGGAACCCTAAACGGATATCTAAGCCTAGCCCTCAACATAACCCTAACCCTAGGTCCAATCGGAACCCTAAACGGAACTCTAACCCTAGCCCTCAACATAACCCTAACCCTAGGTCCAATCGGAACCCTAACCGGATCTCTAACCATAGCCCTCAACATAACCCTAACCCTAGGTCCAATCGGCACCCTAACCGGATCTCTAAACCTAGCCCTCAACATAACCCTAACCCTAGGTTCAATCAGAACCCTAACCGGGTCTGTATACCTAGCCCTCAACATAACCCTAACCCTAGGTCCAATCGGAACCCTAACCGGATCCCTAACCCTATCCCTCAACATAACCCTAACCCTAGGTCCAATCGGAACCCTAACCGGATCTCTAACCCTAGTCCTAAACATAACCCTAAACCTAGGTCCAATCAGAACCCTAACCGGGTCTGTATACCTAGCCCTCAACATAACCCTAACCCTAGGTCCAATCGGAACCCTAACCGGATCCCTAACTCTAGCCCTCAACATAACCCTAACCCTAGGACCAATCCGAACCCTAACCGGATCTCTACCCCTCGCCCTCAACATAACCCTAACCCGAAGTCCAATCGGAACCCTAAACGGATCTCTAAACCTAGCCCTCAACATAACCCTAACCCTAGGTCCAATCGGAACCCTAACCGGATCTCTAACCCAAGCCCTCAACATAACCCTAACCCTAGCTCCAATCGGAACCCTAAATGGATATCTAACCCTAGCCCTCAACGTAACCCTAACCCTAGGTCCAATCGGAAACCTAACCGGATCTCTAACCCTATCCCTCAACATAACCCTAACCCTAGTTCCAATCGGAACTCCAACCGGATCTCTAACCCTAGCCCTCAACATAACCCTAACCCTAGGTCCAATCGGAACCCTAACCGGATCTGTATACCTAGCCCTCAACATAACCCTAACCCTAGGTCCAATCGGAAACCTAACCGGATCTCTAACCCTATCCCTCAACATAACCCTAACCCTAGGTCCAATCGGAACTCCAACCGGATCTCTAACCCTAGCCCTCAACATAACCCTAACCCTAGGTCCAATCAGAACCCTAACCGGATCTGTATACCTAGCCCTCAACATAACCCTAACCCTAGGTCCAATCGGAAACCTAACGGGATCTCTAACCCTAGCCCTCAACATAACCCTAACCCTAGGTCCAATCGGAATCCTAATCAGATCTCTATCCATAGCCCTCAACATAACCCTAACCCTAGGTCCAATCGGAAACCTAACCGGATCTCTAACCCTATCCCTCAACATAACCCTAACCCTAGGTCCAATCGGAACTCCAACCGGATCTCTAACCCTAGCCCTCAACATAACCCTAACCCTAGGTCCAATCGGAACCCTAACCGGATCTGTATACCTAGCCCTCAACATAACCCTAACCCTAGGTCCAATCGGAAACCTAACCGGATCTCTAACCCTATCCCTCAACATAACCCTAACCCTAGGTCCAATCGGAACTCCAACCGGATCTCTAACCCTAGCCCTCAACATAACCCTAACCCTAGGTCCAATCAGAACCCTAACCGGATCTGTATACCTAGCCCTCAACATAACCCTAACCCTAGGTCCAATCGGAAACCTAACGGGATCTCTAACCCTAGCCCTCAACATAACCCTAACCCTAGGTCCAATCGGAATCCTAATCAGATCTCTATCCATAGCCCTCAACATAACCCTAACCCTAGGTCCAATCGGAAACCTAACCGGATCTCTAACCCTAGCTGTCAACATAACCCTAACCCTAGGTCCAATCGGAAACCTAACCGGATCTCTAACCCTAGCCCTCAACATAACCCTAACCCTATGTCCAATCGGAAGCCTAACCAGATCTCCAACCCTAGCCCTCAACATAACCCTAACCCTAGGTCCAATCGGAACCCTAACCTGATCTCTAACCCTAGCCCTCAACATAACCCTAACCCTAGGTCCAATCGGAACCCTAACCGGATCCCTAACCCTAGCCCTCAACATAACCCTAACACTAGGACTAATCCGAACCCTAACCGGATCTCTACCCCTCGCCCTCAACATAACCCTAACTCGAGGTCCAATCGGAACCCTAACCGGACCTCTATCCCTAGCCCTCAACATAACCCTAACCCTAGGTCCAATCGGAACCCTAATCGGATCTCTAACCCTAACCCTCAACATAACCCTAACCCTAGGTCCAATCGGAACCCTAACCGGATCTCTAACCCTAGCCCTCAACATAACCCTAACCCTAGGTCCAATCGGAACCCTAACCGGATCTGTATACCTAGCCCTCAACATAACGCTAACCCTAGGTCCAATCGGAAACCTAACCGGATCTCTAACCCTAGCCCTCAACATAACCCTAACCCTAGGTCCAATCGGAACTCCAACCGGATCTCTAACCCTGCCCTCAACATAACCCTAACCCTAGGTCCAATCGGAATCCTAATCAGATCTCTAACCATAGCCCTCAACATAACCCTAACCCTAGGTCCAATCGGAACCCTAACCGGATCTGTATACCTAGCCCTCAACATAACCCTAACCCTAGGTCCAATCGGAAAGCTAACCTGATCTCTAACCCTAGCCCTCAACATAACCCTAACCCTAGGTCCAATCGGAAACCTAACCGGATCTCTAACCCTAGCCCTCAACATAACCCTAACCCTAGGTCCAATTGGAACCCTAAATGGATATCTAACCCTAGCCCTCAACATAACCCTAACCCTAGGTCCAATCGGAACCCTAACCGGATCTCTAACCCTAGCCCCCAACATAACACTAACCCTAGGTCCAATCGGAACCCTAACCGGATCTCTAACCCTAGCCCCCAACATAACCCTAACCCTAGGTCCAATCGGAAACCTAATCGGATCTCTAACCCTAGCCCTCAACATAACCCTAACCCTAGGTCCAATCGGAAACCTAACCGGATCTCTAACCCTAGCCCTCAACATAACCCTAACCCTAGGTCCAATCGGAACCCTAAACGGATATCTAAGCCTAGCCCTCAACATAACCCTAACCCTAGGTCCAATCGGAACCCTAAATGGAACTCTAACCCTAGCCCTCAACATAACCCTAACCCTAGGTCCAATCGGAACCCTAACCGGATCTCTAAACCTAGCCCTCAACATAACCCTAACCCTAGGTCCAATCAGAACCCTAACCGGGTCTGTATACCTAGCCCTCAACATAACCCTAACCCTAGGTCCAATCGGAACCCTAACCGGATCCCTAACCCTATCCCTCAACATAACCCTAACCCTAGGTCCAATCGGAACCCTAACCGGATCTCTAACCCTAGCCCTCAACATAACCCTAACCCTAGGTCCAATCAGAACCCTAACCGGGTCTGTATACCTAGCCCTCAACATAACCCTAACCCTAGGTCCAATCGGAACCCAAACCGGATCCCTAACCCTAGCCCTCAACGTAACCCTAACCCTAGGACCAATCCGAACCCTAACCGGATCTCTACCCCTCGCCCTCAACATAACCCTAACCCGAAGTCCAATCGGAACCCTAAACGGATCTCTAAACCTAGCCCTCAACATAACCCTAACCCTAGGTCCAATCGGAACCCTAACCGGATCTCTAACCCAAGCCCTCAACATAACCCTAACCCTAGGTCCAATCGGAACCCTAAATTGATATCTAACCCTAGCCCTCAACGTAACCCTAACCCTAGGTCCAATCGGAACCCTAACCGGATATCTAACCCTAGCCCTCAATATAACCCTAACCCTAGGTCCAATCGGAACCCTAACCGGATCTCTAACCCTAGCCCTCAACATAACCCTAACCCTAGGTCCAATCGGAACCCTAACCGGATCTCTAACCCTAGCCCTCAACATAACCCTAACCCTAGGTCCAATCGGAACCCTAACCGGATCTCTAACCCTAGCCCTCAACATAACCCTAACCCTAGGTCCAATCGGAACCCTAACCGGATCTGTATACCTAGCCCTCAACATAACCCTAACCCTAGGTCCAATCGGAAACCTAACCGGATCTCTAACCCTATCCCTCAACATAACCCTAACCCTAGGTCCAATCGGAACTCCAACCGGATCTCTAACCCTAGCCCTCAACATAACCCTAACCCTAGGTCCAATCGGAACCCTAACCGGATCTGTATACCTAGCCCTCAACATAACCCTAACCCTAGGTCCAATCGGAAACCTAACCGGATCTCTAACCCTATCCCTCAACATAACCCTAACCCTAGGTCCAATCGGAACTCCAACCGGATCTCTAACCCTAGCCCTCAACATAACCCTAACCCTAGGTCCAATCGGAAACCTAACCGGATCTCTAACCCTAGCCCTCAACATAACCCTAACCTTAGGTCCAATCGGAATCCTAATCAGATCTCTATCCAGAGCCCTCAACATAACCCTAACCCTAGGTCCAATCGGAAACCTAACCGGATCTCTAACCCTAGCCCTCAACAAAACCCTAACCCTAGGTCCAATCGGAAACCTAACCGGATCTCTAACCCTAGCCCTCAACATAACCCTAACCCTAGGTCCAATCGGAAGCCTAACCAGATCTCCAACCCTAGCCCTCAACATAACCCTAACCCTAGGTCCAATCGGAACCCTAAATGGATATCTAACCCTAGCCCTCAACATAACCCTAACCCTAGGTCCAATCGGAACCCTAACCGGATCTCTAACCCTAGCCCCCAACATAACACTAACCCTAGGTCCAATCGGAACCCTAACCGGATCTCTAACCCTAGCCCCCAACATAACCCTAACCCTAGGTCCAATCGGAAACCTAATCGGATCTCTAACCCTAGCCCTCAACATAACCCTAACCCTAGGTCCAATCGGAAACCTAACCGGATCTCTAACCCTAGCCCTCAACATAACCCTAACCCTAGGTCCAATCGGAACCCTAAACGGATATCTAAGCCTAGCCCTCAACATAACCCTAACCCTAGGTCCAATCGGAACCCTAAATGGAACTCTAACCCTAGCCCTCAACATAACCCTAACCCTAGGTCCAATCGGAACCCTAACCGGATCTCTAACCATAGCCCTCAACATAACCCTAACCCTAGGTCCAATCGGCACCCTAAACGGATCTCTAAACCTAGCCCTCAACATAACCCTAACCCTAGGTCCAATCAGAACCCTAACCGGGTCTGTATACCTAGCCCTCAACATAACCCTAACCCTAGGTCCAATCGGAACCCTAACCGAATCCCTAACCCTATCCCTCAACATAACCCTAACCCTAGGTCCAATCGGAACCCTAACCTGATCTCTAACCCTAGCCCTCAACATAACCCTAACCCTAGGTCCAATCGGAACCCTAACCGAATCCCTAACCCTATCCCTCAACATAACCCTAACCCTAGGTCCAATCGGAACCCTAACCTGATCTCTAACCCTAGCCCTCAACATAACCCTAACCCTAGGTCCAATCGGAACCCTAACCGGGTCTGTATACCTAGCCCTCAACATAACCCTAACCCTAGGTCCAATCGGAACCATAACCTGATCTCTAACCCTAGCCCTCAACATAACCCTAACCCTAGGTCCAATCGGAAACCTAACCGGATCTCTAACCCTAGCCCTCAACATAACCCTAACCCTAGGTCCAATCGGAACCCTAAATGGATATCTAACCCTAGCCCTCAATGTAACCCTAACCCTAGGTCCAATCGGAACCCTAACCGGATATCTAACCCTAGCCCTCAACGTAACCCTAACCCTAGGTCCAATCGGAACCCTAACCGGATCTCTAACCCTAGCCCCCAACATAACACTAACCCTAGGTCCAATCGGAACCCTAACCGGATCTCTAACCCTAGCCCCCAACATAACCCTAACCCTAGGTCCAATCGGAAACCTAACCGGATCTCTAACCCTAGCCCTCAACATAACCCTAACCCTAGGTCCAATCGGAAACCTAACCGGATCTCTAACCCTAGCCCTCAACATAACCCTAACCCTAGGTCCAATCGGAACCCTAAACGGATATCTAAGCCTAGCCCTCAACATAACCCTAACCCTAGGTCCAATCGGAACCCTAAACGGAACTCTAACCCTAGCCCTCAACATAACCCTAACCCTAGGTCCAATCGGAACCCTAACCGGATCTCTAACCATAGCCCTCAACATAACCCTAACCCTAGGTCCAATCGGCACCCTAACCGGATCTCTAAACCTAGCCCTCAACATAACCCTAACCCTAGGTTCAATCAGAACCCTAACCGGGTCTGTATACCTAGCCCTCAACATAACCCTAACCCTAGGTCCAATCGGAACCCTAACCGGATCCCTAACCCTATCCCTCAACATAACCCTAACCCTAGGTCCAATCGGAACCCTAACCGGATCTCTAACCCTAGTCCTAAACATAACCCTAAACCTAGGTCCAATCAGAACCCTAACCGGGTCTGTATACCTAGCCCTCAACATAACCCTAACCCTAGGTCCAATCGGAACCCTAACCGGATCCCTAACTCTAGCCCTCAACATAACCCTAACCCTAGGACCAATCCGAACCCTAACCGGATCTCTACCCCTCGCCCTCAACATAACCCTAACCCGAAGTCCAATCGGAACCCTAAACGGATCTCTAAACCTAGCCCTCAACATAACCCTAACCCTAGGTCCAATCGGAACCCTAACCGGATCTCTAACCCAAGCCCTCAACATAACCCTAACCCTAGCTCCAATCGGAACCCTAAATGGATATCTAACCCTAGCCCTCAACGTAACCCTAACCCTAGGTCCAATCGGAAACCTAACCGGATCTCTAACCCTATCCCTCAACATAACCCTAACCCTAGGTCCAATCGGAACTCCAACCGGATCTCTAACCCTAGCCCTCAACATAACCCTAACCCGAGGTCCAATCGGAACCCTAACCGGATCTGTATACCTAGCCCTCAACATAACCCTAACCCTAGGTCCAATCGGAAACCTAATCGGATCTCTAACCCTAGCCCTCAACATAACCCTAACCCTAGGTCCAATCGGAAACCTAACCGGATCTCTAACCCTAGCCCTCAACATAACCCTAACCCTAGGTCCAATCGGAACCCTAAACGGATATCTAAGCCTAGCCCTCAACATAACCCTAACCCTAGGTCCAATCGGAACCCTAAATGGAACTCTAACCCTAGCCCTCAACATAACCCTAACCCTAGGTCCAATCGGAACCCTAACCGGATCTCTAACCATAGCCCTCAACATAACCCTAACCCTAGGTCCAATCGGCACCCTAAACGGATCTCTAAACCTAGCCCTCAACATAACCCTAACCCTAGGTCCAATCAGAACCCTAACCGGGTCTGTATACCTAGCCCTCAACATAACCCTAACCCTAGGTCCAATCGGAACCCTAACCGAATCCCTAACCCTATCCCTCAACATAACCCTAACCCTAGGTCCAATCGGAACCCTAACCGGATCTCTAACCCTAGCCCTCAACATAACCCTAACCCTAGGTCCAATCAGAACCCTAACCGGGTCTGTATACCTAGCCCTCAACATAACCCTAACCCTAGGTCCAATCGGAACCCTAACCGGATCCCTAACCCTAGCCCTCAACATAACCCTAACCCTAGGACCAATCCGAACCCTAACCGGATCTCTACCCCTCGCCCTCAACATAACCCTAACCCGAAGTCCAATCGGAACCCTAAACGGATCTCTAAACCTAGCCCTCAACATAACCCTAACCCTAGGTCCAATCGGAACCCTAACCGGATCTCTAACCGAAGCCCTCAACATAACCCTAACCCTAGGTCCAATCGGAACCCTAAATGGATATCTAACCCTAGCCCTCAACGTAACCCTAACCCTAGGTCCAATCGGAACCCTAACCGGATATCTAACCCTAGCCCTGAACATAACCCTAACACTAGGTCCAATCGGAACCCTAACAGGATCTCTACCCCTCGCCCTCAACATAACCCTAACCCGAAGTCCAATCGGAACCCTAAACGGATCTCTAAACCTAGCCCTCAACATAACCCTAACCCTAGGTCCAATCGGAACCCTAACCGGATCTCTAACCCAAGCCCTCAACATAACCCTAACCCTAGGTCCAATCGGAACCCTAAATGGATATCTAACCCTAGCCCTCAACGTAACCCTAACCCTAGGTCCAATCGGAACCCTAACCGGATATCTAACCCTAGCCCTGAACATAACCCTAACACTAGGTCCAATCGGAACCCTAACAGGATCTCTACCCCTCGCCCTTAACATAACCCTAATCCTAGGTCCAATTGGAATCCTAACCCGATCTCTAACCCTAGCCCTCAACATAACCCTAACCCTAGGTCCAATCGAAACCCTAACTGGGTCTGTATACGTAGCGCTCAACATAACCCTAACCCTAGGTCCCATCGTAACCCTAACCGGATCCCTAACCCTAGCCCTCAACATAACCCTAACCCTAGATCAAATCGGAACCCTAAACGGAACTCTAACCCTAGCCCTCAACATAACCCTAACCCTAGGTCCAATCGGAACCCTAAACGGATATCTAAGCCTAGCCCTCAACATAACCCTAACCCTAGGTCCAATCGGAACCCTAAATGGAACTCTAACCCTAGCCCTCAACATAACCCTAACCCTAGGTCCAATCGGAACCCTAACCGGATCTCTAACCATAGCCCTCAACATAACCCTAACCCTAGGTCCAATCGGCACCCTAAACGGATCTCTAAACCTAGCCCTCAACATAACCCTAACCCTAGGTCCAATCAGAACCCTACCCGGGTCTGTATACCTAGCCCTCAACATAACCCTAACCCTAGGTCCAATCGGAAACCTAACCGGATCTCTAACCCTAGCCCTCAACATAACCCTAACCCTAGGTCCAATCGGAAGCCTAACCAGATCTCTAACCCTAGTCCTCAACATAACCCTAACCCTAGGTCCAATTGGAACCGTAAACGGATCTCTAACCCTAGCCCTCAACATAACTCTAACCCTAGGTCCAATCACAACCCTAAACGGAACTCTAACCCTGGCCCTCAACATAACCCTAACCCTAGGTTCAATCTGAACCCTAACCGGAACTCTAACCCTAGCCCTCAACATAACCCTACCCCTAGGTTCAATCGGAACCCTAACCGGGTCTGTATACCTAGCCCTCAAGATAACCCTAACCCTAGGTCCAATCGGAACCCTAACCGGATCCCTAACCCTAGCCCTCAACATAACCCTAACACTAGGACCAATCCGAACCCTAACCGGAACTCTACCCCTCGCCCTCAACATAACCCTAACTCGAGGTCCAATCGGAACCCTAACCGGATCTCTAACCCTAGCCCTCAACATAACCCTAACCCTAGGTCCAATCGGAACTCCAACCGGATCTCTAACCCTAGCCCTCAACATAACCCTAACCCTAGATCCAATCGGAACCCTAACCGAATCTCTAACCCTAGCCCTCAACATAACCCTAACCCTAGGTCCAATCGGAAACCTAACCGGATCTCTAACCCTATCCCTCAACATAACCCTAACCCTAGGTCCAATCGGAAGCCCAACCGGATCTCTAACCCTAGCCCTCAACATAACCCTAACCCTAGGTCCAATCATAACCCTAACCGGATTTGTATACCTAGCCCTCAACATAACCCTAACCCTAGGTCCAATCGGAAACCTAACCGGATCTCTAACCCTATCCCTCAACATAACCCTAACCCTAGGTCCAATCGGAAGCTCAACCGGATCTCTAACCCTAGCCCTCAACATAACCCTAACCCTAGGTCCAATCATAACCCTAACCGGATTTGTATACCTAGCCCTCAACATAACCCTAACCCTAGGTCCAATCGGAAACCTAACCGGATCTTTAACCATAGCCCTCAACATAACCCTAACCCTAGGTCCAATCGGAATCCTAATCAGATCTCAAACCATAGCCCTCAACATAACCCTAACCCTAGGTCCAATCGGAACCCTAACCGGATATGTATACCTATCCCTCAACATAACCCTAACCCTAGGTCCAATCGGAAACCTAACCGGATCTCTAACCCTAGCCCTCAAGATAACCCTAACCCTAGGTCCAATCGGAAGCCTAACCAGATCTCTAACCCTAGCCCTCAACATAACCCTAATCCTAGGTCCAATTGGAACCCTAACCGGATCTCTAACCCTAGCCCTCAACATAACCCTAACCCTAGGTCCAATCGAAACCCTAACTGGGTCTGTATACCTAGCGCTCAACATAACCCTAACCCTAGGTCCCATCGTAACCCTAACCGGATCCCTAACCCTAGCCCTCAACATAACCCTAACCCTAGATCAAATCGGAACCCTAAACGGAACTCTAACCCTAGCCCTCAACATAACCCTAACCCTAGGTCCAATCGGAACCCTAACCGGATCTCTAACCTTAGCCCTCAACATAACCCTAACCCTAGGTCCAATCGGAACCCTAACCGGATCTCTAACCCTAGCCCTCAACATAACCCTAACCCTAGGTCCAATCGGAACCCTAACCGGATCTCTAACCATAGCCCTCAACATAACCCTAACCCTAGGTCCAATCAGAACCCTAACCGGGTCTGTATACCTAGCCCTCAACATAACCCTAACCCTAGGTCCAATCGGAACCCTAACCGGATCCCTAACCCTAGCCCTCAACATAACCCTAACCCTAGGACCAATCCGAACCCTAACCGGATCTCTACACCTCGCCCTCAACATAACCCTAACCCGAGGTCCAATCGGAACCCTAAATGGAACTCTAATCCTAGCCCTCAACATAACCCTAACCCTAGGTTCAATCGGAACCCTAACGGGATCTCTAACCATAGCTCTCAACATAACCCTAACCCTAGGTCCAATCGGCACCCTAACCAGATCTCTAAACATAGCCCTCAACATAACCCTAACCCTAGGTCCAATCAGAACCCTAACCGGGTCTGTATACCTAGCCCTCAACATAACCCTAACCCTAGGTCCAATCGGAACCCTAACCGGATCCCTAACCCTATCCCTCAACATAACCCTAACCCTAGGTCCAATCGGAACCCTAACCGGATCTCTAACCCTAGCCCTCAACATAAACCTAACACTAGGTCCAATCAGAACCCTAACCGGGTCTGTATACCTAGCCCTCAACATAACCCTAACCCTAGGTCCATTCGGAACCCTAACCGAATCCCTAACCCTAGCCCTCAACGTAACCCTAACCCTAGGACCAATCCGAACCCTAACCGGATCTCTCCCCCTCGCCCTCAACATAACCCTAACCCGAAGTCCAATCGGAACCCTAAACGGATCTCTAAACCTAGCCCTCAACATAACCCTAACCCTAGGTCCAATCGGAACCCTAACCGGATCTCTAACCCAAGCCCTCAACATAACCCTAACCCTAGGTCCAATCGGAACCCTAAATGAATATCTAACCCTAGCCCTCAACGTAACCCTAACCCTAGGTCCAATCGGAACCCTAACCGGATATCTAACCCTAGCCCTCAACATAACCCTAACCCTAGGTCCAATCGGAACCCTAACAGGATCTCTACCCCTCGCCCTCAACATAACCCTAACCCTCGGTCCAATCGGAACCCTAACCGGATCTCTAACCCTAGCCCTCAACATAACCCTAACCCTAGGTCCAATCAGAACCCTAACCGGATTTGTATACCTAGCCCTCAACATAACCCTAACCCTAGGTCCAATCGGAAACCTAACCGGATCTCGAACCCTAGCCCTCAACATAACCCTAACCCTAGGTCCAATCGGAATCCTAATCAGATCTCAAACCATAGCCCTCAACATAACCCTAACCCTAGGTCCAATCGGTACCCTAACCGGATATGTATACCTATCCCTCAACATAACCCTAACCCTAGGTCCAATCGGAAACCTAACCGGATCTCTAACCCTAGCCCTCAACATAACCCTAACCCTAGGTCCAATCGGAAGCCTAACCAGATCTCTAACCCTAGCCCTCAACATAACCCTAACCCTAGGTCCAATTGGAACCCTAACCGGATCTCTAACCCTAGCCCTCAACATAACCCTAACCCTAGGTCCAATCGAAAACCTAACTGGGTCTGTATACCTAGCCCTCAACATAACCCTAACCCTAGGTCCCATCGGAACCCTAACCGGATCCCTAACCCTAGCCCTCAACATAACCCTAACCCTAGGAACAATCCGAACCCTAACCGGATCTCTACCCCTCGCCCTCAACATAACCCTAACCCGAGGTCCAATCGGAACCCTAAACGGATCTCTAAACCTACCCCTCAACATAACCCTAACCCTAGGTCCAATCGGAACCCTAACCGGAACTCTAACCCTAGCCCTCAAAATAACCCTAACCCTAGGTCCAATCGGAACCCTAACCTGATCTCTAACCCTAGCCCTCAACATAACACTAACCCTAGGTCCAATCGGAACCCTAACCGAATCTCTAACCCTAGCCCTCAAAATAACCCTAACCCTAGGTCCAATCGGAACCCTAAACGGATATGTAAGCCTAGCCCTCAACATAACCCTAACCCTAAATCAAATCGGAACCCTAAACGGAACTCTAACCCTAGCCCTCAACATAACCCTAACCCTAGGTCCAATCGGAACCCTAACCTGATCTCTAACCCTAGCCCTCAACATAACCCTAACCCTAGGTCCAATCGGAACCCTAACCAGATCTCTAACCCTAGCCCTCAACATAACCCTAACCCTAGGTCCAATCGGAACCCTAACCGGATCTCTAACCCTAGCCCTCAACATAACCATAACCCTAGGTCCAATCGGAACCCTAACCGGATCTCTAACCCTAGCACTCAACATAACCCTAACCCTAGGTCCAATCGGAACCCTAACCGGATCTCTAACCCTAGCCCTCAACATAACCCTAACACTAGGACCAATCCGAACCCTAACCGGATCTCTACACCTCGCCCTCAACATAAACCTAACCCGAGGTCCAATCCGTACCCTAACCGGATCTCTAATCCTAGCCCTCAACATAACCCTAACCCTAGGTGCAATCGGAACCCTAACCGGATTTGTATACCTAGCCCTCAACATAACCCTAACCCTAGGTCCAATCGGAAACCTATCCGGATCTCTAACCCTAGCCCTCAACATAACCCTAACCCTAGGTCCAATCGGAAGCCTAACCAGATCTCTAACCCTAGCCCTCAACATAACCCTAATCCTAGGTCCAATTGGAACCCTAACCGGATCTCTAACCCTAGCCCTCAACATAACCCTAACCCTAGGTCCAATCGAAACCCTAACTGGGTCTGTATACCTAGCGCTCAACATAACCCTAACCCTAGGTCCCATCGTAACCCTAACCGGATCCCTAACCCTATCCCTCAACATAACCCTAACCCTAGGTCCAATCGGAACCCTAACCGGATCTCTAATCCTAGCCCTCAACATAAACCTAACCCTAGGTCCAATCAGAACCCTAACCGGGTCTGTATACCTAGCCCTCAACATAACCCTAACCCTAGGTTCAATCGGAACCCTAACCGGAACTCTAACCCTAGCCCTCAACATAACCCTAACCCTAGGTTCAGTCGGAACCCTAACCGGTCTGTATACCTAGCCCTCAAGATAACCCTAACCCTAGGTCCAATCGGAACCCTAACCGGATCCCTAACCCTAGCCCTCAACATAACCCTAACACTAGGACCAATCCGAACCCTAACCGGAACTCTACCCCTCGCCCTCAACATAACCCTAACTCGAGGTCCAATCGGAACCCTAACCGGATCTCTAACCCTAGCCCTCATCATAACCCTAACCCTAGGTCCAATCGGAACCCTAACCGGATCTCTAACCCTAGCCCTCAACATAACCCTAACCCTAGGTCCAATCGGAACCCTAACCGGATCTCTAACCCTAGCCCTCAACAAAACCCTAACCCTAGGTCCAATCGGAACCCTAACCGGATCTGTATACCTAGCCCTCAACATAACCCTAACCCTAGGTCCAATCGGAAACCTAACCGGATCTCTAACCCTATCCCTCAACATAACCCTAACCCTAGGTCCAATCGGAAGCCCAACCGGATCTCTAACCCTAGCCCTCAACATAACCCTAACCCTAGGTCCAATCAGAACCCTAACCGGATTTGTATACCTAGCCCTCAACATAACCCTAACCCTAGGTCCAATCGGAAACCTAACCGGATCTCGAACCCTAGCCCTCAACATAACCCTAACCCTAGGTCCAATCGGAATCCTAATCAGATCTCAAACCATAGCCCTCAACATAACCCTAACCCTAGGTCCAATCGGTACCCTAACCGGATATGTATACCTATCCCTCAACATAACCCTAACCCTAGGTCCAATCGGAAACCTAACCGGATCTCTAACCCTAGCCCTCAACATAACCCTAACCCTAGGTCCAATCTGAAGCCTAACCAGATCTCTAACCCTAGCCCTCAACATAACCCTAACCCTAGGTCCAATTGGAACCCTAACCGGATCTCTAACCCTAGCCCTCAACATAACCCTAACCCTAGGTCCAATCGAAAACCTAACTGGGTCTGTATACCTAGCCCTCAACATAACCCTAACCCTAGGTCCCATCGGAACCCTAACCGGATCCCTAACCCTAGCCCTCAACATAACCCTAACCCTAGGAACAATCCGAACCCTAACCGGATCTCTACCCCTCGCCCTCAACATAACCCTAACCCGAGGTCCAATCGAAACCCTAAACGGATCTCTAAACCTACCCCTCAACATAACCCTAACCCTAGGTCCAATCGGAACCCTAACCGGATCTCTAACCCTAGCCCTGAACATAACACTAACCCTAGGTCCAATCGGAACCCTAACCGAATCTCTAACCCTAGCCCTCAAAATAACCCTAACCCTAGGTCCAATCGGAACCCTAAACGGATATCTAAGCCTAGCCCTCAACATAACCCTAACCCTAGATCAAATCGGAACCCTAAACGGAACTCTAACCCTAGCCCTCAACATAACCCTAAGCCTAGGTCCAATCGGAACCCTAACCGGATCTCTAACCCTAGCCCTCAACATAACCCTAACCCTAGGTCCAATCGGAACCCTAACCAGATCTCTAACCCTAGCCCTCAACATAACCCTAACCCTAGGTCCAATCGGAACCCTAACCGGATCTCTAACCCTAGCCCTCAACATAACCATAACCCTAGGTCCAATCGGAACCATAACCGGATCTCTAACCCTAGCCCTCAACATAACCCTAACCCTAGGTCCAATCGGAACCCTAACCGGATCTCTAACCCTAGCCCTCAACATAACCCTAACACTAGGACCAATCCGAACCCTAACCGGATTTCTACACCTCGCCCTCAACATAAACCTAACCCGAGGTCCAATCGGAACCCTAACCGGATCTCTAATCCTAGCCCTCAACATAACCCTAACCCTAGGTGCAATCGGAACCCTAACCGGATCTGTATACCTAGCCCTCAACATAACCCTAACCCTAGGTCCAATCGGAAACCTAACCGGATCTCTAACCCTAGCCCTCAACATAACCCTAACCCTAGGTCCAATCGGAAGCCTAACCAGATCTCTGACCCTAGCCCTCAACATAACCCTAACCCTAGGTCCAATTGGAACCGTAACCGGATCTCTAACCCTAGCCCTCAACATAACTCTAACCCTAGGTCCAATCAGAACCCTAAACGGAACTCTAACCCTAGCCCTCAACATAACCCTAACCCTAGGTTCAATCTGAACCCTAACCGGAACTCTAACCCTAGCCCTCAACATAACCCTAACCCTAGGTCCAATCGGAACCCTAACCGGACCTCTAACCCTAGCCCTCAACATAACCCTAACCCTAGGTCCAATCGGAACCCTAACCGGTTCTCTAACCCTAGCCCTCAACATAACCCTAACCCTAGATCCAATCGGAACCCTAACCGGATCTCTAACCATAGCCCTCAACATAACCCAAACCCTAGGTCCAATCAGAATCCTAACCGGGTCTGTATACCTAGCCCTCAACATAACCCTAACCCTAGGTCCAATCGGAACCCTAACCGGATCTCTAACCCTAGCCCTCAACATAACCCTAACCCTAGGTCCAATCGGAACCCTAACCGGATCTCTAACCCTAGCCCTCAACAAAACCCTAACCCTAGGTCCAATCGGAACCCTAACCGGATCTGTATACCTAGCCCTCAACATAACCCTAACCCTAGGTCCAATCGGAAACCTAACCGGATCTCTAACCCTATCCCTCAACATAACCCTAACCCTAGGTCCAATCGGAAGCCCAACCGGATCTCTAACCCTAGCCCTCAACATAACCCTAACCCTAGGTCCAATCAGAACCCTAACCGGATTTGTATACCTAGCCCTCAACATAACCCTAACCCTAGGTCCAATCGGAAACCTAACCGGATCTCGAACCCTAGCCCTCAACATAACCCTAACCCTAGGTCCAATCGGAATCCTAATCAGATCTCAAACCATAGCCCTCAACATAACCCTAACCCTAGGTCCAATCGGTACCCTAACCGGATATGTATACCTATCCCTCAACATAACCCTAACCCTAGGTCCAATCGGAAACCTAACCGGATCTCTAACCCTAGCCCTCAACATAACCCTAACCCTAGGTCCAATCTGAAGCCTAACCAGATCTCTAACCCTAGCCCTCAACATAACCCTAACCCTAGGTCCAATTGGAACCCTAACCGGATCTCTAACCCTAGCCCTCAACATAACCCTAACCCTAGGTCCAATCGAAAACCTAACTGGGTCTGTATACCTAGCCCTCAACATAACCCTAACCCTAGGTCCCATCGGAACCCTAACCGGATCCCTAACCCTAGCCCTCAACATAACCCTAACCCTAGGAACAATCCGAACCCTAACCGGATCTCTACCCCTCGCCTTCAACATAACCCTAACCCGAGGTCCAATCGAAACCCTAAACGGATCTCTAAACCTACCCCTCAACATAACCCTAACCCTAGGTCCAATCGGAACCCTAACCGGAACTCTAACCCTAGCCCTCAAAATAACCCTAACCCTAGGTCCAATCGGAACCCTAACCGGATCCTCTAACCCTAGCCCTGAACATAACACTAACCCTAGGTCCAATCGGAACCCTAACCGAATCTCTAACCCTAGCCCTCAAAATAACCCTAACCCTAGGTCCAATCGGAACCCTAAACGGATATCTAAGCCTAGCCCTCAACATAACCCTAACCCTAGATCAAATCGGAACCCTAAACGGAACTCTAACCCTAGCCCTCAACATAACCCTAAGCCTAGGTCCAATCGGAACCCTAACCGGATCTCTAACCCTAGCCCTCAACATAACCCTAACCCTAGGTCCAATCGGAACCCTAACCGGATCTCTAACCCTAGCCCTCAACATAACCCTAACCCTAGGTCCAATCGGAACCCTAACCGGATCTCTAACCCTAGCCCTCAACATAACCATAACCCTAGGTCCAATCGGAACCCTAACCGGATCTCTAACCCTAGCCCTCAACATAACCCTAACCCTAGGTCCAATCGGAACCCTAACCGGATCTCTAACCCTAGCCCTCAACATAACCCTAACACTAGGACCAATCCGAACCCTAACCGGATCTCTACACCTCGCCCTCAACATAAACCTAACCCGAGGTCCAATCGGAACCCTAACCGGATCTCTAATCCTAGCCCTCAACATAACCCTAACCCTAGGTGCAATCGGAACCCTAACCGGATCTGTATACCTAGCCCTCAACATAACCCTAACCCTAGGTCCAATCGGAAACCTAACCGGATCTCTAACCCTAGCCCTCAACATAACCCTAACCCTAGGTCCAATCGGAAGCCTAACCAGATCTCTGACCCTAGCCCTCAACATAACCCTAACCCTAGGTCCAATTGGAACCGTAACCGGATCTCTAACCCTAGCCCTCAACATAACTCTAACCCTAGGTCCAATCAGAACCCTAAACGGAACTCTAACCCTAGCCCTCAACATAACCCTAACCCTAGGTTCAATCTGAACCCTAACCGGAACTCTGACCCTAGCCCTCAACATAACCCTAACCCTAGGTCCAATCGGAACCCTAACCGGACCTCTAACCCTAGCCGTCAACATAACCCTAACCCTAGGTCCAATCGGAACCCTAACCGGTTCTCTAACCCTAGCCCTCAACATAACCCTAACCCTAGATCCAATCGGAACCCTAACCGGATCTCTAACCATAGCCCTCAACATAACCCAAACCCTAGGTCCAATCAGAATCCTAACCGGGTCTGTATACCTAGCCCTCAACATAACCCTAACCCTAGGTCGAATCGGAACCCTAACCGGATCTCTAACCCTAGCCCTCAACATAACCCTAACCCTAGGTCCAATCGGAACCCTAACCGGATCTCTAACCCTAGCCCTCAACATAACCCTAACCCTAAGTACAATCAGAACCCTAACCGGGTCTGTATACCTAGCCCTCAACATAACCCTAACCCTAGGTCCAATCGGAACCCTAACCGGATCCCTAACCCTAGCCCTCAACATAACCCTAACCCTAGGACCAATCCGAACCCTAACCGGATCTCTACACCTCGCCCTCAACATAACCCTAACCCGAGGTCCAATCGGAACCCTAACTGGATCTCTAAACCTAGCCCTCAACATAACCCTAACCCTAGGTCCAATCGGAACCCTAACCGGAACTCTAACCATAGCCCTCAACATAACCCTAACCCTAGGTCCAATCGGAAACCTAAATGGATATCTAACCCTAGCCCTCAACGTAACCCTAACCCTAGGTCCAATCGGAACCCTAACCGTATATCTAACCCTAACCCTCAACATAACCCTAACCCTAGGTCCAATCGGAACCCTAACAGGATCTCTACCCCTCGCCCTCAACATAACCCTAACCCTAGGTCCAATCGGAACCCTAACCGGATCTCTAACCCTAGCCCTCAACATAACCCTAATCCTAGGTCCAATCGGAACCCTAACCGGATCTCTAACCCTAGCCCTCAACATAACCCTAACCCTAGGTCCAATTGGAAACCTAAACGGATATCTAACCCTAGCCCTCAACATAACCCTAACCCTAGGTCCAATCGGAACGCTAACCGGATCTCTAACCCTAGCCCTCAACATAACCCTAACCCTAGGTCCAATCGGAACCCTAAATGGATATCTAACCCTAGCCCTCAACGTAACCCTAACCCTAGGTCCAATCGGAACCCTAACCGGATATCTAACCCTAGTCCTTAACATAACCCTAACCCTAGGTCCAATCGGAACCCTAACCGGATCTATAACCCTAGCCCTCAACATAACACTAACCCTAGGTCCAATCGGAACCCTAACCGGATCTCGAACACTAGCCCTCAATATAACCCTAACCCTAGGTCCAATCGGAACCCTAACCGGATCTCTAACACTAGCCCTGAACATAACCCTAACCCTAGGTCCAATCGGAAACCTAACCGGATCTCTAACCCTAGCACTCAACATAACCCTAACCCTAGGTCCAAACGGAACCCTAACCGAATCTCTAACCCTAGCCCTCAACATAACCCTAACCCTAGGCCCAATCGGAAACCTAACCGGATCTCTAACCCTAGCCCTCAACATAACCCTAACCCTAGGTCCAATCGGAACCCTAACCGGATCTCTAATCCTAGCCCTCAACATAACCCTAACCCTAGGTCCAATCGGAACCCTAACCGGATCTCTAACCCTAGCCCTCAACATAACCCTAACCCTAGGTCCAATCGGAACCCTAACCGGATCTCTAACCCTAGCCCTCAACATAACCATAACCCTAGGTCCAATCGGAACCCTAACCGGATCTCTAACCCTAGCCCTCAACATAACCCTAACCCTAGGTCCAATCGGAACCCTAACCGGATCTCTAACCCTAGCCCTCAACATAACCCTAACACTAGGACCAATCCGAACCCTAACCGGATCTCTACACCTCGCCCTCAACATAAACCTAACCCGAGGTCCAATCGGAACCCTAACCGGATCTCTAATCCTAGCCCTCAACATAACCCTAACCCTAGGTGCAATCGGAACCCTAACCGGATCTGTATACCTAGCCCTCAACATAACCCTAACCCTAGGTCCAATCGGAAACCTAACCGGATCTCTAACCCTAGCCCTCAACATAACCCTAACCCTAGGTCCAATCGGAAGCCTAACCAGATCTCTGACCCTAGCCCTCAACATAACCCTAACCCTAGGTCCAATTGGAACCGTAACCGGATCTCTAACCCTAGCCCTCAACATAACTCTAACCCTAGGTCCAATCAGAACCCTAAACGGAACTCTAACCCTAGCCCTCAACATAACCCTAACCCTAGGTTCAATCTGAACCCTAACCGGAACTCTAACCCTAGCCCTCAACATAACCCTAACCCTAGGTCCAATCGGAACCCTAACCGGACCTCTAACCCTAGCCCTCAACATAACCCTAACCCTAGGTCCAATCGGAACCCTAACCGGTTCTCTAACCCTAGCCCTCAACATAACCCTAACCCTAGATCCAATCGGAACCCTAACCGGATCTCTAACCATAGCCCTCAACATAACCCAAACCCTAGGTCCAATCAGAATCCTAACTGGGTCTGTATACCTAGCCCTCAACATAACCCTAACCCTAGGTCGAATCGGAACCCTAACCGGATCTCTAACCCTAGCCCTCAACATAACCCTAACCCTAGGTCCAATCGGAACCCTAACCGGATCTCTAACCCTAGCCCTCAACATAACCCTAACCCTAAGTACAATCAGAACCCTAACCGGGTCTGTATACCTAGCCCTCAACATAACCCTAACCCTAGGTCCAATCGGAACCCTAACCGGATCCCTAACCCTAGCCCTCAACATAACCCTAACCCTAGGACCAATCCGAACCCTAACCGGATCTCTACACCTCGCCCTCAACATAACCCTAACCCGAGGTCCAATCGGAACCCTAACTGGATCTCTAAACCTAGCCCTCAACATAACCCTAACCCTAGGTCCAATCGGAACCCTAACCGGAACTCTAACCATAGCCCTCAACATAACCCTAACCCTAGGTCCAATCGGAAACCTAAATGGATATCTAACCCTAGCCCTCAACGTAACCCTAACCCTAGGTCCAATCGGAACCCTAACCGTATATCTAACCCTAACCCTCAACATAACCCTAACCCTAGGTCCAATCGGAACCCTAACAGGATCTCTACCCCTCGCCCTCAACATAACCCTAACCCTAGGTCCAATCGGAACCCTAACCGGATCTCTAACCCTAGCCCTCAACATAACCCTAATCCTAGGTCCAATCGGAACCCTAACCGGATCTCTAACCCTAGCCCTCAACATAACCCTAACCCTAGGTCCAATTGGAAACCTAACCGGATCTCTAACCCTAGCCCTCAACATAACCCTAACCCTAGGTCCAATCGGAACGCTAACCGGATCTCTAACCCTAGCCCTCAACATAACCCTAACCCTAGGTCCAATCGGAACCCTAAATGGATATCTAACCCTAGCCCTCAACGTAACCCTAACCCTAGGTCCAATCGGAACCCTAACCGGATATCTAACCCTAGTCCTTAACATAACCCTAACCCTAGGTCCAATCGGAACCCTAACCGGATCTATAACCCTAGCCCTCAACATAACACTAACCCTAGGTCCAATCGGAACCCTAACCGGATCTCGAACACTAGCCCTCAATATAACCCTAACCCTAGGTCCAATCGGAACCCTAACCGGATCTCTAACCCTAGCCCTGAACATAACCCTAACCCTAGGTCCAATCGGAAACCTAACCGGATCTCTAACCCTAGCCCTCAACATAACCCTAACCCTAGGTCCAATCGGAACCCTAACCGAATCTCTAACCCTAGCCCTCAACATAACCCTAACCCTAGGCCCAATCGGAAACCTAACCGGATCTCTAAACCTAGCCCTCAACATAACCCTAACCCTAGGTCCAATCGGAACCCTAACCGGATCTCTAATCCTAGCCCTCAACATAACCCTAACCCTAGGTCCAATCAGAACCCTAACCGGGTCTGTATACCTAGCCCTCAACATAACCCTAACCCTAGGTCCAATCGGAACCCTAACCGGATCCCTAACCCTAGCCCTCAACATAACCGTAACCCTAGGTCCAATCGGAACCCTAACCGGATCTCTAAACCTAGAACTCAACATAACCCTAACCCTAGGTCCAATCAGAAACCTAACCGGGTCTGTATACCTAGCCCTCAACATAACCCTAAACCTAGGTCCAATCGGAACCCTAACCGGATCCATAACCCTAGCCCTCAACATAACCCTAACCCTAGGTCCAATCGGAAGCCCAACCGGATCTCTAACCCTAGCCCTCAACATGACCCTAACCCTAGGTCCAATCAGAACCCTACCGGATTTGTATACCTAGCCCTCAACATAACCCTAACCCTAGGTCCAATCGGAAACCTAACCGGATCTCGAACCCTAGCCCTCAACATAACCCTAACCCTAGGTCCAATCGGAATCCTAATCAGATCTCAAACCATAGCCCTCAACATAACCCTAACCCTAGGTCCAATCGGTACCCTAACCGGATATGTATACCTATCCCTCAACATAACCCTAACCCTAGGTCCAATCGGAAACCTAACCGGATCTCTAACCCTAGCCCTCAACATAACCCTAACCCTAGGTCCAATCTGAAGCCTAACCAGATCTCTAACCCTAGCCCTCAACATAACCCTAACCCTAGGTCCAATTGGAACCCTAACCGGATCTCTAACCCTAGCCCTCAACATAACCCTAACCCTAGGTCCAATCGAAAACCTAACTGGGTCTGTATACCTAGCCCTCAACATAACCCTAACCCTAGGTCCCATCGGAACCCTAACCGGATCCCTAACCCTAGCCCTCAACATAACCCTAACCCTAGGAACAATCCGAACCCTAACCGGATCTCTACCCCTCGCCCTCAACATAACCCTAACCCGAGGTCCAATCGAAACCCTAAACGGATCTCTAAACCTACCCCTCAACATAACCCTAACCCTAGGTCCAATCGGAACCCTAACCGGAACTCTAACCCTAGCCCTCAAAATAACCCTAACCCTAGGTCCAATCGGAACCCTAACCGGATCTCTAACCCTAGCCCTGAACATAACACTAACCCTAGGTCCAATCGGAACCCTAACCGAATCTCTAACCCTAGCCCTCAAAATAACCCTAACCCTAGGTCCAATCGGAACCCTAAACGGATATCTAAGCCTAGCCCTCAACATAACCCTAACCCTAGATCAAATCGGAACCCTAAACGGAACTCTAACCCTAGCCCTCAACATAACCCTAAGCCTAGGTCCAATCGGAACCCTAACCGGATCTCTAACCCTAGCCCTCAACATAACCCTAACCCTAGGTCCAATCGGAACCCTAACCGGATCTCTAACCCTAGCCCTCAACATAACCCTAACCCTAGGTCCAATCGGAACCCTAACCGGATCTCTAACCCTAGCCCTCAACATAACCATAACCCTAGGTCCAATCGGAACCCTAACCGGATCTCTAACCCTAGCCCTCAACATAACCCTAACCCTAGGTCCAATCGGAACCCTAACCGGATCTCTAACCCTAGCCCTCAACATAACCCTAACACTAGGACCAATCCGAACCCTAACCGGATCTCTACACCTCGCCCTCAACATAAACCTAACCCGAGGTCCAATCGGAACCCTAACCGGATCTCTAATCCTAGCCCTCAACATAACCCTAACCCTAGGTGCAATCGGAACCCTAACCGGATCTGTATACCTAGCCCTCAACATAACCCTAACCCTAGGTCCAATCGGAAACCTAACCGGATCTCTAACCCTAGCCCTCAACATAACCCTAACCCTAGGTCCAATCGGAAGCCTAACCAGATCTCTGACCCTAGCCCTCAACATAACCCTAACCCTAGGTCCAATTGGAACCGTAACCGGATCTCTAACCCTAGCCCTCAACATAACTCTAACCCTAGGTCCAATCAGAACCCTAAACGGAACTCTAACCCTAGCCCTCAACATAACCCTAACCCTAGGTTCAATCTGAACCCTAACCGAATCTCTAACCCTAGCCCTCAACATAACCCTAACCCTAGGCCCAATCGGAAACCTAACCGGATCTCTAAACCTAGCCCTCAACATAACCCTAACCCTAGGTCCAATCGGAACCCTAACCGGATCTCTAATCCTAGCCCTCAACATAACCCTAACCCTAGGTCCAATCAGAACCCTAACCGGGTCTGTATACCTAGCCCTCAACATAACCCTAACCCTAGGTCCAATCGGAACCCTAACCGGATCCCTAACCCTAGCCCTCAACATAACCGTAACCCTAGGTCCAATCGGAACCCTAACCGGATCTCTAAACCTAGAACTCAACATAACCCTAACCCTAGGTCCAATCAGAAACCTAACCGGGTCTGTATACCTAGCCCTCAACATAACCCTAAACCTAGGTCCAATCGGAACCCTAACCGGATCCATAACCCTAGCCCTCAACATAACCCTAACCCTAGGTCCAATCGGAAGCCCAACCGGATCTCTAACCCTAGCCCTCAACATAACCCTAACCCTAGGTCCAATCAGAACCCTAACCGGATTTGTATACCTAGCCCTCAACATAACCCTAACCCTAGGTCCAATCGGAAACCTAACCGGATCTCGAACCCTAGCCCTCAACATAACCCTAACCCTAGGTCCAATCGGAATCCTAATCAGATCTCAAACCATAGCCCTCAACATAACCCTAACCCTAGATCAAATCGGAACCCTAAACGGAACTCTAACCCTAGCCCTCAACATAACCCTAAGCCTAGGTCCAATCGGAACCCTAAACGGAACTCTAACCCTAGCCCTCAACATAACCCTAAGCCTAGGTCCAATCGGAACCCTAACCGGATCTCTAAACCTAGCCCTCAACATAACCCTAACCCTAGGTCCAATCGGTACCCTAACCGGATATGTATACCTATCCCTCAACATAACCCTAACCCTAGGTCCAATCGGAAACCTAACCGGATCTCTAACCCTAGCCCTCAACATAACCCTAACCCTAGGTCCAATCTGAAGCCTAACCAGATCTCTAACCCTAGCCCTCAACATAACCCTAACCCTAGGTCCAATTGGAACCCTAACCGGATCTCTAACCCTAGCCCTCAACATAACCCTAACCCTAGATCAAATCGGAACCCTAAACGGAACTCTAACCCTAGCCCTCAACATAACCCTAAGCCTAGGTCCAATCGGAACCCTAACCGGATCTCTAACCCTAGCCCTCAACATAACCCTAACCCTAGGTCCAATCGGAACCCTAACCGGATCTCTAACCCTAGCCCTCAACATAACCCTAACCCTAGGTCCAATCGGAACCCTAACCGGATCTCTAACCCTAGCCCTCAACATAACCATAACCCTAGGTCCAATCGGAACCCTAACCGGATCTCTAACCCTAGCCCTCAACATAACCCTAACCCTAGGTCCAATCGAAACCCTAACCGGATCTCTAACCCTAGCCCTCAACATAACCCTAACACTAGGACCAATCCGAACCCTAACCGGATCTCTACACCTCGCCCTCAACATAAACCTAACCCGAGGTCCAATCGGAACCCTAACCGGATCTCTAATCCTAGCCCTCAACATAACCCTAACCCTAGGTGCAATCGGAACCCTAACCGGATCTGTATACCTAGCCCTCAACATAACCCTAACCCTAGGTCCAATCGGAAACCTAACCGGATCTCTAACCCTAGCCCTCAACATAACCCTAACCCTAGGTCCAATCGGAAGCCTAACCAGATCTCTGACCCTAGCCCTCAACATAACCCTAACCCTAGGTCCAATTGGAACCGTAACCGGATCTCTAACCCTAGCACTCAACATAACTCTAACCCTAGGTCCAATCAGAACCCTAAACGGAACTCTAACCCTAGCCCTCAACATAACCCTAACCCTAGGTTCAATCTGAACCCTAACCGGAACTCTAACCCTAGCCCTCAACATAACCCTAACCCTAGGTCCAATCGGAACCCTAACCGGACCTCTAACCCTAGCCCTCAACATAACCCTAACCCTAGGTCCAATCGGAACCCTAACCGGTTCTCTAACCCTAGCCCTCAACATAACCCTAACCCTAGATCCAATCGGAACCCTAACCGGGTCTCTAACCATAGCCCTCAACATAACCCAAACCCTAGGTCCAATCAGAATCCTAACCGGGTCTGTATACCTAGCCCTCAACATAACCCTAACCCTAGGTCGAATCGGAACCCTAACCGGATCCCTAAACCTAGCCCTCAACATAACCCTAACCCTAGGTCCAATCGGAACCCTAACCGGATCTCTAACCCTAGCCCTCAACATAACCCTAACCCTAAGTACAATCAGAACCCTAACCGGGTCTGTATACCTAGCCCTCAACATAACCCTAACCCTAGGTCCAATCGGAACCCTAACCGGATCCCTAACCCTAGCCCTCAACATAACCCTAACCCTAGGACCAATCCGAACCCTAACCGGATCTCTACACCTCGCCCTCAACATAACCCTAACCCGAGGTCCAATCGGAACGCTAACTGGATCTCTAAACCTAGCCCTCAACATAACCCTAACCCTAGGTCCAATCGGAACCCTAACCGGAACTCTAACCATAGCCCTCAACATAACCCTAACCCTAGGTCCAATCGGAAACCTAAATGGATATCTAACCCTAGCCCTCAACGTAACCCTAACCCTAGGTCCAATCGGAACCCTAACCGTATATCTAACCCTAACCCTCTACATAACCCTAACCCTAGGTCCAATCGGAACCCTAACAGGATCTCTACCCCTCGCCCTCAACATAACCCTAACCCTAGGTCCAATCGGAACCCTAACCGGATCTCTAACCCTAGCCCTCAACATAACCCTAATCCTAGGTCCAATCGGAACCCTAACCGGATCTCTAACCCTAGCCCTCAACATAACCCTAACCCTAGGTCCAATTGGAAACCTAAACGGATATCTAACCCTAGCCCTCAACATAACCCTAACCCTAGGTCCAATCGGAACGCTAACCGGATCTCTAACCCTAGCCCTCAACATAACCCTAACCCTAGGTCCAATCGGAACCCTAAATGGATATCTAACCCTAGCCCTCAACGTAACCCTAACCCTAGGTCCAATCGGAACCCTAACCGGATATCTAACCCTAGTCCTTAACATAACCCTAACCCTAGGTCCAATCGGAACCCTAACCGGATCTATAACCCTAGCCCTCAACATAACACTAACCCTAGGTCCAATCGGAACCCTAACCGGATCTCGAACACTAGCCCTCAATATAACCCTAACCCTAGGTCCAATCGGAACCCTAACCGGATCTCTAACCCTAGCCCTGAACATAACCCTAACCCTAGGTCCAATCGGAAACCTAACCGGATCTCTAACCCTAGCCCTCAACATAACCCTAACCTTAGGTCCAATCGGAACCCTAACCGAATCTCTAACCCTAGCCCTCAACATAACCCTAACCCTAGGCCCAATCGGAAACCTAACCGGATCTCTAACCCTAGCCCTCAACATAACCCTAACCCTAGGTCCAATCGGAACCCTAACCGGATCTCTAATCCTAGCCCTCAACATAACCCTAACCCTAGGTCCAATCAGAACCCTAACCGGGTCTGTATACCTAGCCCTCAACATAACCCTAACCCTAGGTCCAATCGGAACCCTAACCGGATCCCTAACCCTAGCCCTCAACATAACCGTAACCCTAGGTCCAATCGGAACCCTAACCGGATCTCTAAACCTAGAACTCAACATAACCCTAACCCTAGGTCCAATCAGAAACCTAACCGGGTCTGTATACCTAGCCCTCAACATAACCCTAACCCTAGGTCCAATCGGAACCCTAACCGGATCCATAACCCTAGCCCTCAACATAACCCTAATCCTAGGTCCAATCCGAACCCTAACCGGATCTCTACCCCTCGCCCTCAACATAACCCTAACCCTAGGTCCAATCGGAACTCTATCCGGATCTCTAACCCTAGCCCTCAACATAACCCTAACCCTAGGTCCAATCGGAACCCTAAATGGATATCTAACCCTAGCCCTCAACGTAACCCTAACCCTAGGTCCAATCGGAACCCTAACCGGATATGTAACCCTAGCCCTCAACAAAACCCTAACCCTAGGTCCAATCGGAACCCTAACCGGATCTCTAACCCTAGCCCTCAACATAACACTAACCCTAGGTCCAATCGGAACCCTAACCGGATCCCTAACCCTAGCCCTCAACATAACCCTAACCCTAGGACCAATCCGAACCCTAACCGGATCTCTGCCCCTAGCCCTCAACATAACCCTAACCCGAAGTCCAATCGGAACCCTAAACGGATCTCTAAACCTAGCCCTCAACATAATCCTAACCCTAGGTCCAATCGGAACTCTAACCGGATCTCTAACCCAAGCCCTCAACATAACCCTAACCCTAGGTCCAATCGGAACCCTAAATGGATATCTAACCCTAGCACTCAACGTAACCGTAACCCTAGGTCCAATCGGAACCCTAACCGGATATCTAACCCTAGCCCTCAACATAACCCTAACCCTAGGTCGAATCGGAACCCTAATAGGATCTCTACCCCTCGCCCTCAACATAACCCTAACCCTCGGTCCAATCGGAACCCGAACCGGATCTCTAATCCTAGCCCTCAACATAACCCTAACCCTAGGTGCAATCGGAACCCTAACCGGATCTGTATACCTAGCCCTCAACATAACCCTAACCCTAGGTCCAATCGGAAACCTAACCGGATCTCTAACCCTAGCCCTCAACATAACCCTAACCCTAGGTCCAATCGGAAGCCTAACCAGATCTCTAACCCTAGCCCTCAACATAACCCTAACCCTAGGTCCAATCGGAACCCTAACCGGATATCTAACCCTAGCCCTCAACATAACACTAACCCTAGGTCCAATCGGAACCCTAATCGGATCTCTAACCCTAGCCCTCAACATAACCCTAACCCTAGGTCCAATCGGAACCCTAAATGGATATCTAACACTAGCCCTCAACGTAACCCTAACCGTAGGTCCAATCGGAACCCTAACCGGATATCTAACCCTAGCCCTCAACCTAACACTAACCCTAGGTCCAATCGGAACCCTAACCGGATCTCGAACACTAGCCCTCAATATAACCCTAACCCTAGGTCCAATCGGAACCCTAACCGGATCTCTAAACCTAGCCCTCAACATAACCCTAACCCTAGGTCCAATCGGAACCCTAACCGGATCTCTAACCCTAGCCATCAACATAACCCTAACCCTAGGTCCTATCAGAACACTAACCGGGTCTGTATACCTAGCCCTCAACATAAACCTAACCCTAGGTCCAATCGGAACCCTAACCGGATCCCTAACCCTAGCCCTCAACATAACCCTAACCCTAGGACCAATCCGAACCCTAACCGGATCTCTACCCTTCGCCCTCAACATAACCCTAACCCGAGGTCCAATCGGAACCCGAACCGGATCTCTAAACCTAGCCCTCAACATAACCCTAACCCTAGGTCCAATCGGAACCCTAACCGGATCTCTAACCCTAGCCCTCAACATAACCCTAACACTAGGTCCAATCGGAACCCTAAATGGATATCTAACCCTAGCCCTCAACGTAACCCTAACCCTAGGTCCAATCGGAACCCTAACCGTATATCTAACCCTAGCCCTCAACATAACCCTAACCCTAGGTCCAATCGGAACCCTAACAGGATCTCTACCACTCGCCCTCAACATAACCCTAACCCTAGGTCCAATCGGACCCTAACCGGATCTCTAACCCTAGCCCTCAACATAACCCTAATCCTAGGTCCAATCGGAACCCTAACCGTATCTCTAACCCTTGCCCTCAACATAACCCTAACCCTAGGTCCAATTGGAACCCTAAACGGATATCTAACCCTAGCCCTCAACATAACATTAACCATAGGTCCAATCGCAACCCTAACCGGATCTCTAACCCTAGCCCTCAACATAACCCTAACCCTATGTGCAATCGGAACCCTAACCGGATCTCTAACCCTAGCCCTCAACATAACCATAACCCTAGGTCCAATCGGAACCCTAACCGGATCTCTAACCCTAGCCCTCAACATAACCCTAACCCTAGGTCCAATCGGAACCCTAACCGGATCTCTAACCCTAGCCCTCAACATAACCCTAACACTAGGACCAATCCGAACCCTAACCGGATCTCTACACCTCGCCCTCAACATAAACCTAACCCGAGGTCCAATCGGAACCCTAACCGGATCTCTAATCCTAGCCCTCAACATAACCCTAACCCTAGGTGCAATCGGAACCCTAACCGGATCTGTATACCTAGCCCTCAACATAACCCTAACCCTAGGTCCAATCGGAAACCTAACCGGATCTCTAACCCTAGCCCTCAACATAACCCTAACCCTAGGTCCAATCGGAAGCCTAACCAGATCTCTGACCCTAGCCCTCAACATAACCCTAACCCTAGGTCCAATTGGAACCGTAACCGGATCTCTAACCCTAGCCCTCAACATAACTCTAACCCTAGGTCCAATCAGAACCCTAAACGGAACTCTAACCCTAGCCCTCAACATAACCCTAACCCTAGGTTCAATCTGAACCCTAACCGGAACTCTAACCCTAGCCCTCAACATAACCCTAACCCTAGGTCCAATCGGAACCCTAACCGGACCTCTAACCCTAGCCCTCAACATAACCCTAACCCTAGGTCCAATCGGAACCCTAACCGGTTCTCTAACCCTAGCCCTCAACATAACCCTAACCCTAGATCCAATCGGAACCCTAACCGGATCTCTAACCATAGCCCTCAACATAACCCAAACCCTAGGTCCAATCAGAATCCTAACCGGGTCTGTATACCTAGCCCTCAACATAACCCTAACCCTAGGTCTAATCGGAACCCTAACCGGATCCCTAACCCTAGCCCTCAACATAACCCTAACCCTAGGTCCAATCGGAACCCTAACCGGATCTCTAACCCTAGCCCTCAACATAACCCTAACCCTAAGTACAATCAGAACCCTAACCGGGTCTGTATACCTAGCCCTCAACATAACCCTAACCCAAGGTCCAATCGGAACCCTAACCGGATCCCTAACCCTAGCCCTCAACATAACCCTAACCCTAGGACCAATCCGAACCCTAACCGGATCTCTACACCTCGCCCTCAACATAACCCTAACCCGAGGTCCAATCGGAACGCTAACTGGATCTCTAAACCTAGCCCTCAACATAACCCTAACCCTAGGTCCAATCGGAAACCTAAATGGATATCTAACCCTAGCCCTCAACGTAACCCTAACCCTAGGTCCAATCGGAACCCTAACCGTATATCTAACCCTAACCCTCAACATAACCCTAACCCTAGGTCCAATCGGAACCCTAACAGGATCTCTACCCCTCGCCCTCAACATAACCCTAACCCTAGGTCCAATCGGAACCCTAACCGGATCTCTAACCCTAGCCCTCAACATAACCCTAATCCTAGGTCCAATCGGAACCCTAACCGGATCTCTAACCCTAGCCCTCAACATAACCCTAACCCTAGGTCCAATCGGAACCCTAACCGGATATCTAACCCTAGCCCTCAACATAACCCTAACCCTAGGTCCAATCGGAACCCTAACCGGATCTATAACCCTAGCCCTCAACATAACACTAACCCTAGGTCCAATCGGAACCCTAACCGGATCTCGAACACTAGCCCTCAATATAACCCTAACCCTAGGTCCAATCGGAACCCTAACCGGATCTCTAACCCTAGCCCTGAACATAACCCTAACCCTAGGTCCAATCGGAAACCTAACCGGATCTCTAACCCTAGCCCTCAACATAACCCTAACCTTAGGTCCAATCGGAACCCTAACCGAATATCTAACCCTAGCCCTCAACATAACCCTAACCCTAGGCCCAATCGGAAACCTAACCGGATCTCTAACCCTAGCCCTCAACATAACCCTAACCCTAGGTCCAATCGGAACCCTAACCGGATCTCTAATCCTAGCCCTCAACATAACCCTAACCCTAGGTCCAATCAGAACCCTAACCGGGTCTGTATACCTAGCCCTCAACATAACCCTAACCCTAGGTCCAATCGGAACCCTAACCGGATCCCTAACCCTAGCCCTCAACATAACCGTAACCCTAGGTCCAATCGGAACCCTAACCGGATCTCTAAACCTAGAACTCAACATAACCCTAACCCTAGGTCCAATCAGAAACCTAACCGGGTCTGTATACCTAGCCCTCAACATAACCCTAACCCTAGGTCCAATCGGAACCCTAACCGGATCCATAACCCTAGCCCTCAACATAACCCTAATCCTAGGTCCAATCCGAACCCTAACCGGATCTCTACCCCTCGCCCTCAACATAACCCTAACCCTAGGTCCAATCGGAACTCTATCCGGATCTCTAACCCTAGCCCTCAACATAACCCTAACCCTAGGTCCAATCGGAACCCTAAATGGATATCTAACCCTAGCCCTCAACGTAACCCTAACCCTAGGTCCAATCGGAACCCTAACCGGATATGTAACCCTAGCCCTCAACAAAACCCTAACCCTAGGTCCAATCGGAACCCTAACCGGATCTCTAACCCTAGCCCTCAACATAACACTAACCCTAGGTCCAATCGGAACCCTAACCGGATCCCTAACCCTAGCCCTCAACATAACCCTAACCCTAGGACCAATCCGAACCCTAACCGGATCTCTGCCCCTAGCCCTCAACATAACCCTAACCCGAAGTCCAATCGGAACCCTAAACGGATCTCTAAACCTAGCCCTCAACATAATCCTAACCCTAGGTCCAATCGGAACTCTAACCGGATCTCTAACCCAAGCCCTCAACATAACCCTAACCCTAGGTCCAATCGGAACCCTAAATGGATATCTAACCCTAGCACTCAACGTAACCGTAACCCTAGGTCCAATCGGAACCCTAACCGGATATCTAACCCTAGCCCTCAACATAACCCTAACCCTAGGTCCAATCGGAACCCTAATAGGATCTCTACCCCTCGCCCTCAACATAACCCTAACCCTCGGTCCAATCGGAACCCTAACCGGATCTCTAATCCTAGCCCTCAACATAACCCTAACCCTAGGTGCAATCGGAACCCTAACCGGATCTGTATACCTAGCCCTCAACATAACCCTAACCCTAGGTCCAATCGGAAACCTAACCGGATCTCTAACCCTAGCCCTCAACATAACCCTAACCCTAGGTCCAATCGGAAGCCTAACCAGATCTCTAACCCAAGCCCTCAACATAACCCTAACCCTAGGTCCAATCGGAACCCTAACCGGATATCTAACCCTAGCCCTCAACATAACACTAACCCTAGGTCCAATCGGAACCCTAATCGGATCTCTAACCCTAGCCCTCAACATAACCCTAACCCTAGGTCCAATCGGAACCCTAAATGGATATCTAACACTAGCCCTCAACGTAACCCTAACCCTAGGTCCAATCGGAACCCTAACCGGATATCTAACCCTAGCCCTCAACCTAACACTAACCCTAGGTCCAATCGGAACCCTAACCGGATCTCGAACACTAGCCCTCAATATAACCCTAACCCTAGGTCCAATCGGAACTCTAACCGGATCTCTAAACCTAGCCCTCAACATAACCCTAACCCTAGGTCCAATCGGAACCCTAACCGGATCTCTAACCCTAGCCCTCAACATAACCCTAACCCTAGGTCCAATCAGAACACTAACCGGGTCTGTATACCTAGCCCTCAACATAACCCTAACCCTAGGTCCAATCGGAACCCTAACCGGATCCCTAACCCTAGCCCTCAACATAACCCTAACCCTAGGACCAATCCGAACCCTAACCGGATCTCTACCCTTCGCCCTCAACATAACCCTAACCCGAGGTCCAATCGGAACCCGAACCGGATCTCTAAACCTAGCCCTCAACATAACCCTAACCCTAGGTCCAATCGGAACCCTAACCGGATCTCTAACCCTAGCCCTCAACATAACCCTAACACTAGGTCCAATCGGAACCCTAAATGGATATCTAACCCTAGCCCTCAACGTAACCCTAACCCTAGGTCCAATCGGAACCCTAACCGTATATCTAACCCTAGCCCTCAACATAACCCTAACCCTAGGTCCAATCGGAACCCTAACAGGATCTCTACCACTCGCCCTCAACATAACCCTAACCCTAGGTCCAATCGGACCCTAACCGGATCTCTAACCCTAGCCCTCAACATAACCCTAATCCTAGGTCCAATCGGAACCCTAACCGTATCTCTAACCCTTGCCCTCAACATAACCCTAACCCTAGGTCCAATTGGAACCCTAAACGGATATCTAACCCTAGCCCTCAACATAACATTAACCATAGGTCCAATCGGAACCCTAACCGGATCTCTAACCCTAGCCCTCAACATAACCCTAACCCTATGTGCAATCGGAACCCTAACCGGATCTGTATACCTAGCCCTCAACATAACCCTAACCCTAGGTCCAATCGGAAACCTAACCGGATCTCTAACCCTAGCCCTCAACATAACCCTAACCCTAGGTCCAATTGGAATCCTAACCAGATCTCTAACCCTAGCCCTCAACATAACCCTAACCCTAGGTCCAATCGGAACCCTAACCTGATCTGTAACCCTAGCCCTCAACATAACCCTAACCCTAGGTCCAATTGGAACCCTAATCGGATCCCTAACCCTAGCCCTCAACATAACCCTAACCCTAGGTCCAAACGGAACCCTAACCGGATCTGTATACCTAGCCCTCAACATAACCCTAACCCTAGGTCCAATCGGAACCCTAACCGGATCTCTAACCCTAGCCCTCAACATAAGCCTAACCCTAGGTCCAATCGGAACCCTAACCGGATCTCTAACCCTAGCCCTCAACATAACCCTAACCCTAGGTCCAATCGGAACCCTAACTGGGTCTGTATACCTAGCCCTCAACATAACCCTAACCCTAGGTCCAATCGGAAACCTAACCGGATCCCTAACCCTAGCCCTAAACATAACCCTAACCATAGGACCAATCCGAACCCTAACCGGATCTCTACCCCTCTCCCTCAACATAACCCTAACCCGAGGTCCAATCGGAACCCTAACCGCATCTCTAAACCTAGCCCTCAACATAATCCTAACCCTAGGTCCAATCGGAACCCTAACCAGAACTCTAACCCTAGCCCTCAAAACAACCCTAACACTAGGTCCAATCGGAACCCTAACCGGAACTCTAAACCTAGCCCTCAACATAACCCTAACCCTAGGTCCAATCGGAACGGAACCCTAACCGAATATCTATCCCTAGCCCTCAACATAACCCTAACCCTAAGTCCATTGGGAACCCTAACCGGATCTCTAACCCAACCCCTCAACATAACCTAACCCTAGGTCAAATCGGAACCCTAACCGGATCTCTAACCCTAGCCCTCAACATAACCCTAACCCTAGGTCCAATCGGAACCCTAACCGGATCTCTATCCCTAGCCCTCAACATAACCCTAACCCTAGGTCCAATCGGAACCCTAACCGGATCTCTAACCCTAGCCCTCAACATAACCCTAACTCTAGGTCCAATCGGAACCCTACCGGATCCCTAACCCTAGCCCTCAACATAACCCTAACCCTAGGTCCAATCGGAAACCTAAATGGATATCAAACCCTAGCCCTCAACATAACCCTAACTCTAGGTCCAATCGGAACCTAACCGGATCCCTAACCCTAGCCCTCAACATAACCCTAACCCTAGGTCCAATCGGAAACCTAACCGGATCCATAACCCTAGCCCTCAATATAACCCTAACCCTAGGTCCAATCGGAACCCTAACCGGAACTCTAACCATAGCCCTCAACATAACCCTAACCCTAGGTCCAATCGGAAACCTAAATGGATATCTAACCCTAGCCCTCAACGTAACCCTAACCCTAGGTCCAATCGGAACCCTAACCGTATATCTAACCCTAACCCTCAACATAACCCTAACCCTAGGTCCAATCGGAACCCTAACAGGATCTCTACCCCTCGACCTCAACATAACCCTAACCCTAGGTCCAATCGGAACCCTAACCGGATCTCTAACCCTAGCCCTCAACATAACCCTAATCCTAGTCCAATCGGAACCCTAACCGGATCTCTAAACCTAGCCTCAACATAACCCTAACCCTAGGTCCAATCGGAACCCTAACCGGATATCTAACCCTAGCCCTCAACATAACCCTAACCCCTAGGTCCAATCGGAACCCTAACCGGATCTATAACCCTAGCCCTCAACATAACACTAACCCTAGGTCCAATCGGAACCCTAACCGGATCTCGAACACTAGCCCTCAATATAACCCTAACCCTAGGTCCAATCGGAACCCTAACCGGATCTCTAACCCTAGCCCTGAACATAACCCTAACCCTAGGTCCAATCGGAAACCTAACCAGATCTCTAACCCTAGCCCTCAACATAACCCTAACCTTAGGTCCAATCGGAACCCTAACCGAATCTCTAACCCTAGCCCTCAACATAACCCTAACCCTAGGCCCAATCGGAAACCTAACCGGATCTCTAACCCTAGCCTCAACATAACCCTAACCCTAGGTCCAATCGGAACCCTAACCGGATCTCTAATCCTAGCCCTCAACATAACCCTAACCCTAGGTCCAATCAGAACCCTAACCGGGTCTGTATACCTAGCCCTCAACATAACCCTAACCCTAGGTCCAATCGGAACCCTAACCGGATCCCTAACCCTAGCCCTCAACATAACCGTAACCCTAGGTCCAATCGGAACCCTAACCGGATCTCTAAACCTAGAACTCAACATAACCCTAACCCTAGGTCCAATCAGAAACCTAACCGGGTCTGTATACCTAGCCCTCAACATAACCCTAACCCTAGGTCCAATCGGAACCCTAACCGGATCCATAACCCTAGCCCTCAACATAACCCTAATCCTAGGTCCAATCCGAACCCTAACCGGATCTCTACCCCTCGCCCTCAACATAACCCTAACCCTAGGTCCAATCGGAACTCTATCCGGATCTCTAACCCTAGCCCTCAACATAACCCTAACCCTAGGTCCAATCGGAACCCTAAATGGATATCTAACCCTAGCCCTCAACGTAACCCTAACCCTAGGTCCAATCGGAACCCTAACCGGATATGTAACCCTAGCCCTCAACAAAACCCTAACCCTAGGTCCAATCGGAACCCTAACCGGATCTCTAACCCTAGCCCTCAACATAACACTAACCCTAGGTCCAATCGGAACCCTAACCGGATCCCTAACCCTAGCCCTCAACATAACCCTAACCCTAGGACCAATCCGAACCCTAACCGGATCTCTGCCCCTAGCCCTCAACATAACCCTAACCCGAAGTCCAATCGGAACCCTAAACGGATCTCTAAACCTAGCCCTCAACATAATCCTAACCCTAGGTCCAATCGGAACTCTAACCGGATCTCTAACCCAAGCCCTCAACATAACCCTAACCCTAGGTCCAATCGGAACCCTAAATGGATATCTAACCCTAGCACTCAACGTAACCGTAACCCTAGGTCCAATCGGAACCCTAACCGGATATCTAACCCTAGCCCTCAACATAACCCTAACCCTAGGTCCAATCGGAACCCTAATAGGATCTCTACCCCTCGCCCTCAACATAACCCTAACCCTCGGTCCAATCGGAACCCTAACCGGATCTCTAATCCTAGCCCTCAACATAACCCTAACCCTAGGTGCAATCGGAACCCTAACCGGATCTGTATACCTAGCCCTCAACATAACCCTAACCCTAGGTCCAATCGGAAACCTAACCGGATCTCTAACCCTAGCCCTCAACATAACCCTAACCCTAGGTCCAATCGGAAGCCTAACCAGATCTCTAACCCAAGCCCTCAACATAACCCTAACCCTAGGTCCAATCGGAACCCTAACCGGATATCTAACCCTAGCCCTCAACATAACACTAACCCTAGGTCCAATCGGAACCCTACTCGGATCTCTAACCCTAGCCCTCAACATAACCCTAACCCTAGGTCCAATCGGAACCCTAAATGGATATCTAACACTAGCCCTCAACGTAACCCTAACCCTAGGTCCAATCGGAACCCTAACCGGATATCTAACCCTAGCCCTCAACCTAACACTAACCCTAGGTCCAATCGGAACCCTAACCGGATCTCGAACACTAGCCCTCAATATAACCCTAACCCTAGGTCCAATCGGAACTCTAACCGGATCTCTAAACCTAGCCCTCAACATAACCCTAACCCTAGGTCCAATCGGAACCCTAACCGGATCTCTAACCCTAGCCCTCAACATAACCCTAACCCTAGGTCCAATCAGAACACTAACCGGGTCTGTATACCTAGCCCTCAACATAACCCTAACCCTAGGTCCAATCGGAACCCTAACCGGATCCCTAACCCTAGCCCTCAACATAACCCTAACCCTAGGACCAATCCGAACCCTAACCGGATCTCTACCCTTCGCCCTCAACATAACCCTAACCCGAGGTCCAATCGGAACCCGAACCGGATCTCTAAACCTAGCCCTCAACATAACCCTAACCCTAGGTCCAATCGGAACCCTAACCGGATCTCTAACCCTAGCCCTCAACATAACCCTAACACTAGGTCCAATCGGAACCCTAAATGGATATCTAACCCTAGCCCTCAACGTAACCCTAACCCTAGGTCCAATCGGAACCCTAACCGTATATCTAACCCTAGCCCTCAACATAACCCTAACCCTAGGTCCAATCGGAACCCTAACAGGATCTCTACCACTCGCCCTCAACATAACCCTAACCCTAGGTCCAATCGGACCCTAACCGGATCTCTAACCCTAGCCCTCAACATAACCCTAATCCTAGGTCCAATCGGAACCCTAACCGTATCTCTAACCCTTGCCCTCAACATAACCCTAACCCTAGGTCCAATTGGAACCCTAAACGGATATCTAACCCTAGCCCTCAACATAACATTAACCATAGGTCCAATCGGAACCCTAACCGGATCTCTAACCCTAGCCCTCAACATAACCCTAACCCTATGTGCAATCGGAACCCTAACCGGATCTGTATACCTAGCCCTCAACATAACCCTAACCCTAGGTCCAATCGGAAACCTAACCGGATCTCTAACCCTAGCCCTCAACATAACCCTAACCCTAGGTCCAATTGGAATCCTAACCAGATCTCTAACCCTAGCCCTCAACATAACCCTAACCCTAGGTCCAATCGGAACCCTAACCTGATCTGTAACCCTAGCCCTCAACATAACCCTAACCCTAGGTCCAATTGGAACCCTAATCGGATCTCTAACCCTAGCCCTCAACATAACCCTAACCCTAGGTCCAAACGGAACCCTAACCGGATCTGTATACCTAGCCCTCAACATAACCCTAACCCTAGGTCCAATCGGAACCCTAACCGGATCTCTAACCCTAGCCCTCAACATAAGCCTAACCCTAGGTCCAATCGGAACCCTAACCGGATCTCTAACCCTAGCCCTCAACATAACCCTAACCCTAGGTCCAATCGGAACCCTAACTGGGTCTGTATACCTAGCCCTCAACATAACCCTAACCCTAGGTCCAATCGGAAACCTAACCGGATCCCTAACCCTAGCCCTAAACATAACCCTAACCATAGGACCAATCCGAACCCTAACCGGATCTCTACCCCTCTCCCTCAACATAACCCTAACCCGAGGTCCAATCGGAACCCTAACCGCATCTCTAAACCTAGCCCTCAACATAATCCTAACCCTAGGTCCAATCGGAACCCTAACCAGAACTCTAACCCTAGCCCTCAAAACAACCCTAACACTAGGTCCAATCGGAACCCTAACCGGAACTCTAAACCTAGCCCTCAACATAACCCTAACCCTAGGTCCAATCGGAACCCTAACCGAATATCTATCCCTAGCCCTCAACATAACCCTAACCCTAAGTCCATTGGGAACCCTAACCGGATCTCTAACCCAACCCCTCAACATAACCCTAACCCTAGGTCAAATCGGAACCCTAACCGGATCTCTAACCCTAGCCCTCAACATAACCCTAACCCTAGGTCCAATCGGAACCCTAACCGGATCTCTATCCCTAGCCCTCAACATAACCCTAACCCTAGGTCCAATCGGAACCCTAACCGGATCTCTAACCCTAGCCCTCAACATAACCCTAACTCTAGGTCCAATCGGAACCCTAACCGGATCCCTAACCCTAGCCCTCAACATAACCCTAACACTAGGACCAATCCGAACCCTAACCGGATCTCTACCCCTCGCCCTCAACATAACCCTAACTCGAGGTCCAATCGGAACCCTAACCGGATCTCTAACCCTAGCCCTCAACATAACCCTAACCCTAGGTCCAATCGGAACCCTAACCGGATCTATAACCCTAGCCCTCAACATAACCCTAACCCTAGGTCCAATCGGAACCCTAACCGGATCTATAACCCTAGCCCTCAACATAACCCTAACCCTAGGTCCAATTGGAACCCTAAACGGATATCTAACCCTAACCCTCAACATAACCCTAACCCTAGGTCCAATCGGAACCCTAACCAGAACTCTAACCCTAGCCCTCAAAATAACCCTAACACTAGGTCCAATCGGAAGCCTAACCGGAACTCTAAACCTAGCCCTCAACATAACCCTAACCCTAGGTCCAATCGGAACCCTAACCAGATATCTATCCCTAGCCCTCAACATAACCCTAACCCTAGGTCCAATCGGAACCCTAACCTGATCTGTAACCCTAGCCCTCAACATAACCCTAACCCTAGGTCCAATCGGAACCCTAACCGGATCTCTAACCCTAGCCCTCAACATAACCCTAACCCTAGGTCCAATCGGAACCCTAACCTGATCTGTAACCCTAGCCCTCAACATAACCCTAACCCTAGGTCCAATCGGAACCCTAACCGAATCTCTAACCCTAGCCCTCAACCTAACCCTAACCCTACGTCCAATCGGAACCCTAACCGGATCTCTAACCCTAGCCCTCAACATAACTCTAACCCTAGGTCCAATCGGAACCCTAACCAGAACTCTAACCCTAGCCCTCAACATAACCCTAACCCTAGGTCCAATCGGAACCCTAACCGGATCCCAAACCCTAGCCCTAAACATAACCCTAACCCTAGGACCAATCCGAACCCTAACCGGATCTCTACCCCTCTCCCTCAACATAACCCTAACCCGAGGTCCAATCGGAACCCTAACCGCATCTCTAAACCTAGCCCTCAACATAATCCTAACCCTAGGTCCAATCGGAACCCTAACCAGAACTCTAACCCTAGCCGTCAAAACAACCCTAACACTAGGTCCAATCGGAACCCTAACCGGAACTCTAAACCTAGCCCTCAACATAACCCTAACCCTAGGTCCAATCTGAACCCTAACCGAATATCTATCCCTAGCCCTCAACATAACCCTAACCTAAGTCCAATGGGGAACCCTAACCGGATCTCTAACCCTACCCCTCAACATAACCCTAACCCTAGGTCCAATCGGAACCCTAACCGGATCTCTAACCCTAGCCCTCAACATAACCCTAACCCTAGGTCCAATCGGAACCCTAACCGGATCTGTATACCTAGACCTCAAGATAACCGTAACCCTAGGTCCAATCGGAACCCTAACCGGATCTCTAACCCTAGCCCTCAACATAACCCTAACCCTAGGTCCAATCGGAACACTAACCGGATCCCTAACCCTAGCCCTCAACATAACCCTAACACTAGGACCAAACCGAACCCTAACCGGATCTCTACCCCTCGCCCTCAACATAACCCTAACTCGAGGTCCAATCGGAACCCTAACCGGATCTCTAACCCTAGCCCTCAACATAACCCTAACACTAGGTCCAATCGGAACCCTAAATGGATATCTAACCCTAGCCCTCAACGTAACCCTAACCCTAGGTCCAATCGGAACCCTAACCGTATATCTAACCCTAGCCCTCAACATAACCCTAACCCTAGGTCCAATCGGAACCCTAACAGGATCTCTACCACTCGCCCATAACATAACCCTAACCCTAGGTCCAATCGGAACCCTAACCGGATCTCTAACCCTAGCCCTCAACATAACCCTATCCTAGGTCCAATCGGAACCCTAACCGGATCTCTAACCCTTGCCCTCAACATAACCCTAACCCTAGGTCCAATTGGAATCCTAAACGGATATCTAACCCTAGCCCTCAACATAACATTAACCATAGGTCCAATCGGAACCCTAACCGGATCTCTAACCCTAGCCCTCAACATAACCCTAACCCTAGGTGCAATCGGAACCCTAACCAGATCTGTATACCTAGCCCTCAACATAACCCTAACCCTAGGTCCAATCGGAACCCTAACCTGATCTGTAACCCTAGCCCTCAACATAACCCTAACCCTAGGTCCAATTGGAACCCTAACCGGATCTCTAACCCTAGCCCTCAACATAACCCTAACCCTATGTGCAATCGGAACCCTAACCGGATCTGTATACCTAGCCCTCAACATAACCCTAACCCTAGGTCCAATCGGAAACCTAACCGGATCTCTAACCCTAGCCCTCAACATAACCCTAACCCTAGGTCCAATTGGAATCCTAACCAGATCTCTAACCCTAGCCCTCAACATAACCCTAACCCTAGGTCCAATCGGAACCCTAACCTGATCTGTAACCCTAGCCCTCAACATAACCCTAACCCTAGGTCCGATTGGAACCCTAACCGGATCTCTAACCCTAGCCCTCAACATAACCCTAACCCTAGGTCCAAACGGAACCCTAACCGGATCTGTATAACTAGCCCTCAACATAACCCTAACCCTAGGTCCAATCGGAACCCTAACCGGATCTCTAACCCTAGCCCTCAACATAACCCTAACCCTAGGTCCAATCGGAACCCTAACCGGATCTCTAACCCTAGCCCTCAACATAACCCTAACCCTAGGTCCAATCGGAACCCTAACTGGGTCTGTATACCTAGCCCTCAACATAACCCTAACCCTAGGTCCAATCGGAAACCTAACCGGACCCCTAACCCTAGCCCTAAACATAACCCTAACCATAGGACCAATCCGAACCCTAACCGGATCTCTACCCCTCTCCCTCAACATAACCCTAACCCGAGGTCCAATCGGAACCCTAACCGCATCTCTAAACCTAGCCCTCAACATAATCCTAACCCTAGGTCCAATCGGAACCCTAACCAGAACTCTAACCCTAGCCCTCAAAACAACCCTAACACTAGGTCCAATCGGAACCCTAACCGGAACTCTAAACCTAGCCCTCAACATAACCCTAACCCTAGGTCCAATCGGAACCCTAACCGAATATCTATCCCTAGCCCTCAACATAACCCTAACCCTAAGTCCATTGGGAACCCTAACCGGATCTCTAACCCTACCCCTCAACATAACCCTAACCCTAGGTCAAATCGGAACCCTAACCGGATCTCTAACCCTAGCCCTCAACATAACCCTAACCCTAGGTCCAATCAGAACCCTAACCGGATCTGTATACCTAGACCTCAAGATAACCCTAACCCTAGGTCCAGTCGGAACCCTAACCGGATCTCTAACCCTAGCCCTCAACATAACCCTAACTCTAGGTCCAATCGGAACCCTAATCGGATCCCTAACCCTAGCCCTCAACATAACCCTAACACTAGGACCAATTCGAACCCTAACCGGATCTCTACCCCTCGCCCTCAACATAACCCTAACTCGAGGTCCAATCGGAACCCTAACCGGATCTCTAACCCTAGCCCTAAACATAACCCTAACCCTAGGTCCAATCGGAACCCTAACCGGATCTATAACCCTAGCCCTCAACATAACCCTAACCCTAGGTCCAATCGGAACCCTAACCGGATCTATAACCCTAGCCCTCAACATAACCCTAACCCTAGGTCCAATTGGAACCCTAAACGGATATCTAACCCTAGCCCTTAACATAACCCTATCCCTAGGTCCAATCGGAACCCTAACCGGATCTCTAACCCTAGCCCTCAACATAACCCTAAACCTAGGTGCAATCGGAACCCTAACCGGATCTGTATACCTAGCCCTCAACATAACCCTAACCCTAGGTCCAATCGGAAACCTAACCGGATCTCTAACCCTGGCCCTCAACCTAACCCTAACCCTAGGTCCAATCGGAACCCTAACCTGATCTCTAACCCCAGCCCTCAACATAACCCTAACCCTAGGTCCAATCGGATCCCTAACCGGATCTCTAACCCTAGACCTCAACATAACCCTAACCCTAGGTCCAATCGGAACCCTAACCGGATCTCTAACCCCAGCCCTCAACATAACCCTAACCCTAAGTACAATCAGAACCCTAACCGGGTCTGTATACCTAGCCCTCAACATAACCCTAACCCTAGGTCCAATCGGAACCCTAACCGGATCCCTAACCCTAGCCCTCAACATAACCCTAACCCTAGGACCAATCCGAACCCTAACCGGATCTCTACACCTCGCCCTCAACATAACCCTAACCCGAGGTCCAATCGGAACGCTAACTGGATCTCTAAACCTAGCCCTCAACATAACCCTAACCCTAGGTCCAATCGGAACCCTAACCGGAACTCTAACCATAGCCCTCAACATAACCCTAACCCTAGGTCCAATCGGAAACCTAAATGGATATCTAACCCTAGCCCTCAACGTAACCCTAACCCTAGGTCCAATCGGAACCCTAACCGTATATCTAACCCTAACCCTCTACATAACCCTAACCCTAGGTCCAATCGGAACCCTAACAGGATCTCTACCCCTCGCCCTCAACATAACCCTAACCCTAGGTCCAATCGGAACCCTAACCGGATCTCTAACCCTAGCCCTCAACATAACCCTAATCCTAGGTCCAATCGGAACCCTAACCGGATCTCTAACCCTAGCCCTCAACATAACCCTAACCCTAGGTCCAATTGGAAACCTAAACGGATATCTAACCCTAGCCCTCAACATAACCCTAACCCTAGGTCCAATCGGAACGCTAACCGGATCTCTAACCCTAGCCCTCAACATAACCCTAACCCTAGGTCCAATCGGAACCCTAAATGGATATCTAACCCTAGCCCTCAACGTAACCCTAACCCTAGGTCCAATCGGAACCCTAACCGGATATCTAACCCTAGTCCTTAACATAACCCTAACCCTAGGTCCAATCGGAACCCTAACCGGATCTATAACCCTAGCCCTCAACATAACACTAACCCTAGGTCCAATCGGAACCCTAACCGGATCTCGAACACTAGCCCTCAATATAACCCTAACCCTAGGTCCAATCGGAACCCTAACCGGATCTCTAACCCTAGCCCTGAACATAACCCTAACCCTAGGTCCAATCGGAAACCTAACCGGATCTCTAACCCTAGCCCTCAACATAACCCTAACCTTAGGTCCAATCGGAACCCTAACCGAATCTCTAACCCTAGCCCTCAACATAACCCTAACCCTAGGCCCAATCGGAAACCTAACCGGATCTCTAACCCTAGCCCTCAACATAACCCTAACCCTAGGTCCAATCGGAACCCTAACCGGATCTCTAATCCTAGCCCTCAACATAACCCTAACCCTAGGTCCAATCAGAACCCTAACCGGGTCTGTATACCTAGCCCTCAACATAACCCTAACCCTAGGTCCAATCGGAACCCTAACCGGATCCCTAACCCTAGCCCTCAACATAACCGTAACCCTAGGTCCAATCGGAACCCTAACCGGATCTCTAAACCTAGAACTCAACATAACCCTAACCCTAGGTCCAATCAGAAACCTAACCGGGTCTGTATACCTAGCCCTCAACATAACCCTAACCCTAGGTCCAATCGGAACCCTAACCGGATCCATAACCCTAGCCCTCAACATAACCCTAATCCTAGGTCCAATCCGAACCCTAACCGGATCTCTACCCCTCGCCCTCAACATAACCCTAACCCTAGGTCCAATCGGAACTCTATCCGGATCTCTAACCCTAGCCCTCAACATAACCCTAACCCTAGGTCCAATCGGAACCCTAAATGGATATCTAACCCTAGCCCTCAACGTAACCCTAACCCTAGGTCCAATCGGAACCCTAACCGGATATGTAACCCTAGCCCTCAACAAAACCCTAACCCTAGGTCCAATCGGAACCCTAACCGGATCTCTAACCCTAGCCCTCAACATAACACTAACCCTAGGTCCAATCGGAACCCTAACCGGATCCCTAACCCTAGCCCTCAACATAACCCTAACCCTAGGACCAATCCGAACCCTAACCGGATCTCTGCCCCTAGCCCTCAACATAACCCTAACCCGAAGTCCAATCGGAACCCTAAACGGATCTCTAAACCTAGCCCTCAACATAATCCTAACCCTAGGTCCAATCGGAACTCTAACCGGATCTCTAACCCAAGCCCTCAACATAACCCTAACCCTAGGTCCAATCGGAACCCTAAATGGATATCTAACCCTAGCACTCAACGTAACCGTAACCCTAGGTCCAATCGGAACCCTAACCGGATATCTAACCCTAGCCCTCAACATAACCCTAACCCTAGGTCGAATCGGAACCCTAATAGGATCTCTACCCCTCGCCCTCAACATAACCCTAACCCTCGGTCCAATCGGAACCCTAACCGGATCTCTAATCCTAGCCCTCAACATAACCCTAACCCTAGGTGCAATCGGAACCCTAACCGGATCTGTATACCTAGCCCTCAACATAACCCTAACCCTAGGTCCAATCGGAAACCTAACCGGATCTCTAACCCTAGCCCTCAACATAACCCTAACCCTAGGTCCAATCGGAAGCCTAACCAGATCTCTAACCCTAGCCCTCAACATAACCCTAACCCTAGGTCCAATCGGAACCCTAACCGGATATCTAACCCTAGCCCTCAACATAACACTAACCCTAGGTCCAATCGGAACCCTAATCGGATCTCTAACCCTAGCCCTCAACATAACCCTAACCCTAGGTCCAATCGGAACCCTAAATGGATATCTAACACTAGCCCTCAACGTAACCCTAACCGTAGGTCCAATCGGAACCCTAACCGGATATCTAACCCTAGCCCTCAACCTAACACTAACCCTAGGTCCAATCGGAACCCTAACCGGATCTCGAACACTAGCCCTCAATATAACCCTAACCCTAGGTCCAATCGGAACCCTAACCGGATCTCTAAACCTAGCCCTCAACATAACCCTAACCCTAGGTCCCATCGGAACCCTAACCGGATCTCTAACCCTAGCCATCAACATAACCCTAACCCTAGGTCCTATCAGAACACTAACCGGGTCTGTATACCTAGCCCTCAACATAAACCTAACCCTAGGTCCAATCGGAACCCTAACCGGATCCCTAACCCTAGCCCTCAACATAACCCTAACCCTAGGACCAATCCGAACCCCAACCGGATCTCTACCCTTCGCCCTCAACATAACCCTAACCCGAGGTCCAATCGGAACCCGAACCGGATCTCTAAACCTAGCCCTCAACATAACCCTAACCCTAGGTCCAATCGGAACCCTAACCGGATCTCTAACCCTAGCCCTCAACATAACCCTAACACTAGGTCCAATCGGAACCCTAAATGGATATCTAACCCTAGCCCTCAACGTAACCCTAACCCTAGGTCCAATCGGAACCCTAACCGTATATCTAACCCTAGCCCTCAACATAACCCTAACCCTAGGTCCAATCGGAACCCTAACAGGATCTCTACCACTCGCCCTCAACATAACCCTAACCCTAGGTCCAATCGGACCCTAACCGGATCTCTAACCCTAGCCCTCAACATAACCCTAATCCTAGGTCCAATCGGAACCCTAACCGTATCTCTAACCCTTGCCCTCAACATAACCCTAACCCTAGGTCCAATTGGAACCCTAAACGGATATCTAACCCTAGCCCTCAACATAACATTAACCATAGGTCCAATCGCAACCCTAACCGGATCTCTAACCCTAGCCCTCAACATAACCCTAACCCTATGTGCAATCGGAACCCTAACCGGATCTCTAACCCTAGCCCTCAACATAACCATAACCCTAGGTCCAATCGGAACCCTAACCGGATCTCTAACCCTAGCCCTCAACATAACCCTAACCCTAGGTCCAATCGGAACCCTAACCGGATCTCTAACCCTAGCCCTCAACATAACCCTAACACTAGGACCAATCCGAACCCTAACCGGATCTCTACACCTCGCCCTCAACATAAACCTAACCCGAGGTCCAATCGGAACCCTAACCGGATCTCTAATCCTAGCCCTCAACATAACCCTAACCCTAGGTGCAATCGGAACCCTAACCGGATCTGTATACCTAGCCCTCAACATAACCCTAACCCTAGGTCCAATCGGAAACCTAACCGGATCTCTAACCCTAGCCCTCAACATAACCCTAACCCTAGGTCCAATCGGAAGCCTAACCAGATCTCTGACCCTAGCCCTCAACATAACCCTAACCCTAGGTCCAATTGGAACCGTAACCGGATCTCTAACCCTAGCCCTCAACATAACTCTAACCCTAGGTCCAATCAGAACCCTAAACGGAACTCTAACCCTAGCCCTCAACATAACCCTAACCCTAGGTTCAATCTGAACCCTAACCGGAACTCTAACCCTAGCCCTCAACATAACCCTAACCCTAGGTCCAATCGGAACCCTAACCGGACCTCTAACCCTAGCCCTCAACATAACCCTAACCCTAGGTCCAATCGGAACCCTAACCGGTTCTCTAACCCTAGCCCTCAACATAACCCTAACCCTAGATCCAATCGGAACCCTAACCGGATCTCTAACCATAGCCCTCAACATAACCCAAACCCTAGGTCCAATCAGAATCCTAACCGGGTCTGTATACCTAGCCCTCAACATAACCCTAACCCTAGGTCTAATCGGAACCCTAACCGGATCCCTAACCCTAGCCCTCAACATAACCCTAACCCTAGGTCCAATCGGAACCCTAACCGGATCTCTAACCCTAGCCCTCAACATAACCCTAACCCTAAGTACAATCAGAACCCTAACCGGGTCTGTATACCTAGCCCTCAACATAACCCTAACCCAAGGTCCAATCGGAACCCTAACCGGATCCCTAACCCTAGCCCTCAACATAACCCTAACCCTAGGACCAATCCGAACCCTAACCGGATCTCTACACCTCGCCCTCAACATAACCCTAACCCGAGGTCCAATCGGAACGCTAACTGGATCTCTAAACCTAGCCCTCAACATAACCCTAACCCTAGGTCCAATCGGAAACCTAAATGGATATCTAACCCTAGCCCTCAACGTAACCGTAACCCTAGGTCCAATCGGAACCCTAACCGTATATCTAACCCTAACCCTCAACATAACCCTAACCCTAGGTCCAATCGGAACCCTAACAGGATCTCTACCCCTCGCCCTCAACATAACCCTAACCCTAGGTCCAATCGGAACCCTAACCGGATCTCTAACCCTAGCCCTCAACATAACCCTAATCCTAGGTCCAATCGGAACCCTAACCGGATCTCTAACCCTAGCCCTCAACATAACCCTAACCCTAGGTCCAATCGGAACCCTAACCGGATATCTAACCCTAGCCCTCAACATAACCCTAACCCTAGGTCCAATCGGAACCCTAACCGGATCTATAACCCTAGCCCTCAACATAACACTAACCCTAGGTCCAATCGGAACCCTAACCGGATCTCGAACACTAGCCCTCAATATAACCCTAACCCTAGGTCCAATCGGAACCCTAACCGGATCTCTAACCCTAGCCCTGAACATAACCCTAACCCTAGGTCCAATCGGAAACCTAACCGGATCTCTAACCCTAGCCCTCAACATAACCCTAACCTTAGGTCCAATCGGAACCCTAACCGAATCTCTAACCCTAGCCCTCAACATAACCCTAACCCTAGGCCCAATCGGAAACCTAACCGGATCTCTAACCCTAGCCCTCAACATAACCCTAACCCTAGGTCCAATCGGAACCCTAACCGGATCTCTAATCCTAGCCCTCAACATAACCCTAACCCTAGGTCCAATCAGAACCCTAACCGGGTCTGTATACCTAGCCCTCAACATAACCCTAACCCTAGGTCCAATCGGAACCCTAACCGGATCCCTAACCCTAGCCCTCAACATAACCGTAACCCTAGGTCCAATCGGAACCCTAACCGGATCTCTAAACCTAGAACTCAACATAACCCTAACCCTAGGTCCAATCAGAAACCTAACCGGGTCTGTATACCTAGCCCTCAACATAACCCTAACCCTAGGTCCAATCGGAACCCTAACCGGATCCATAACCCTAGCCCTCAACATAACCCTAATCCTAGGTCCAATCCGAACCCTAACCGGATCTCTACCCCTCGCCCTCAACATAACCCTAACCCTAGGTCCAATCGGAACTCTATCCGGATCTCTAACCCTAGCCCTCAACATAACCCTAACCCTAGGTCCAATCGGAACCCTAAATGGATATCTAACCCTAGCCCTCAACGTAACCCTAACCCTAGGTCCAATCGGAACCCTAACCGGATATGTAACCCTAGCCCTCAACAAAACCCTAACCCTAGGTCCAATCGGAACCCTAACCGGATCTCTAACCCTAGCCCTCAACATAACACTAACCCTAGGTCCAATCGGAACCCTAACCGGATCCCTAACCCTAGCCCTCAACATAACCCTAACCCTAGGACCAATCCGAACCCTAACCGGATCTCTGCCCCTAGCCCTCAACATAACCCTAACCCGAAGTCCAATCGGAACCCTAAACGGATCTCTAAACCTAGCCCTCAACATAATCCTAACCCTAGGTCCAATCGGAACTCTAACCGGATCTCTAACCCAAGCCCTCAACATAACCCTAACCCTAGGTCCAATCGGAACCCTAAATGGATATCTAACCCTAGCACTCAACGTAACCGTAACCCTAGGTCCAATCGGAACCCTAACCGGATATCTAACCCTAGCCCTCAACATAACCCTAACCCTAGGTCCAATCGGAACCCTAATAGGATCTCTACCCCTCGCCCTCAACATAACCCTAACCCTCGGTCCAATCGGAACCCTAACCGGATCTCTAATCCTAGCCCTCAACATAACCCTAACCCTAGGTGCAATCGGAACCCTAACCGGATCTGTATACCTAGCCCTCAACATAACCCTAACCCTAGGTCCAATCGGAAACCTAACCGGATCTCTAACCCTAGCCCTCAACATAACCCTAACCCTAGGTCCAATCGGAAGCCTAACCAGATCTCTAACCCAAGCCCTCAACATAACCCTAACCCTAGGTCCAATCGGAACCCTAACCGGATATCTAACCCTAGCCCTCAACATAACACTAACCCTAGGTCCAATCGGAACCCTAATCGGATCTCTAACCCTAGCCCTCAACATAACCCTAACCCTAGGTCCAATCGGAACCCTAAATGGATATCTAACACTAGCCCTCAACGTAACCCTAACCCTAGGTCCAATCGGAACCCTAACCGGATATCTAACCCTAGCCCTCAACCTAACACTAACCCTAGGTCCAATCGGAACCCTAACCGGATCTCGAACACTAGCCCTCAATATAACCCTAACCCTAGGTCCAATCGGAACTCTAACCGGATCTCTAAACCTAGCCCTCAACATAACCCTAACCCTAGGTCCAATCGGAACCCTAACCGGATCTCTAACCCTAGCCCTCAACATAACCCTAACCCTAGGTCCAATCAGAACACTAACCGGGTCTGTATACCTAGCCCTCAACATAACCCTAACCCTAGGTCCAATCGGAACCCTAACCGGATCCCTAACCCTAGCCCTCAACATAACCCTAACCCTAGGACCAATCCGAACCCTAACCGGATCTCTACCCTTCGCCCTCAACATAACCCTAACCCGAGGTCCAATCGGAACCCGAACCGGATCTCTAAACCTAGCCCTCAACATAACCCTAACCCTAGGTCCAATCGGAACCCTAACCGGATCTCTAACCCTAGCCCTCAACATAACCCTAACACTAGGTCCAATCGGAACCCTAAATGGATATCTAACCCTAGCCCTCAACGTAACCCTAACCCTAGGTCCAATCGGAACCCTAACCGTATATCTAACCCTAGCCCTCAACATAACCCTAACCCTAGGTCCAATCGGAACCCTAACAGGATCTCTACCACTCGCCCTCAACATAACCCTAACCCTAGGTCCAATCGGACCCTAACCGGATCTCTAACCCTAGCCCTCAACATAACCCTAATCCTAGGTCCAATCGGAACCCTAACCGTATCTCTAACCCTTGCCCTCAACATAACCCTAACCCTAGGTTCAATTGGAACCCTAAACGGATATCTAACCCTAGCCCTCAACATAACATTAACCATAGGTCCAATCGGAACCCTAACCGGATCTCTAACCCTAGCCCTCAACATAACCCTAACCCTATGTGCAATCGGAACCCTAACCGGATCTGTATACCTAGCCCTCAACATAACCCTAACCCTAGGTCCAATCGGAAACCTAACCGGATCTCTAACCCTAGCCCTCAACATAACCCTAACCCTAGGTCCAATTGGAATCCTAACCAGATCTCTAACCCTAGCCCTCAACATAACCCTAACCCTAGGTCCAATCGGAACCCTAACCTGATCTGTAACCCTAGCCCTCAACATAACCCTAACCCTAGGTCCAATTGGAACCCTAATCGGATCTCTAACCCTAGCCCTCAACATAACCCTAACCCTAGGTCCAAACGGAACCCTAACCGGATCTGTATACCTAGCCCTCAACATAACCCTAACCCTAGGTCCAATCGGAACCCTAACCGGATCTCTAACCCTAGCCCTCAACATAAGCCTAACCCTAGGTCCAATCGGAACCCTAACCGGATCTCTAACCCTAGCCCTCAACATAACCCTAACCCTAGGTCCAATCGGAACCCTAACTGGGTCTGTATACCTAGCCCTCAACATAACCCTAACCCTAGGTCCAATCGGAAACCTAACCGGATCCCTAACCCTAGCCCTAAACATAACCCTAACCATAGGACCAATCCGAACCCTAACCGGATCTCTACCCCTCTCCCTCAACATAACCCTAACCCGAGGTCCAATCGGAACCCTAACCGCATCTCTAAACCTAGCCCTCAACATAATCCTAACCCTAGGTCCAATCGGAACCCTAACCAGAACTCTAACCCTAGCCCTCAAAACAACCCTAACACTAGGTCCAATCGGAACCCTAACCGGAACTCTAAACCTAGCCCTCAACATAACCCTAACCCTAGGTCCAATCGGAACCCTAACCGAATATCTATCCCTAGCCCTCAACATAACCCTAACCCTAAGTCCATTGGGAACCCTAACCGGATCTCTAACCCAACCCCTCAACATAACCCTAACCCTAGGTCAAATCGGAACCCTAACCGGATCTCTAACCCTAGCCCTCAACATAACCCTAACCCTAGGTCCAATCGGAACCCTAACCGGATCTCTATCCCTAGCCCTCAACATAACCCTAACCCTAGGTCCAATCGGAACCCTAACCGGATCTCTAACCCTAGCCCTCAACATAACCCTAACTCTAGGTCCAATCGGAACCCTAACCGGATCCCTAACCCTAGCCCTCAACATAACCCTAACCCTAGGTCCAATCGGAAACCTAAATGGATATCTAACCCTAGCCCTCAACATAACCCTAACTCTAGGTCCAATCGGAACCCTAACCGGATCCCTAACCCTAGCCCTCAACATAACCCTAACCCTAGGTCCAATCGGAAACCTAACCGGATCCATAACCCTAGCCCTCAATATAACCCTAACCCTAGGTCCAATCGGAACCCTAACCGGAACTCTAACCATAGCCCTCAACATAACCCTAACCCTAGGTCCAATCGGAAACCTAAATGGATATCTAACCCTAGCCCTCAACGTAACCCTAACCCTAGGTCCAATCGGAACCCTAACCGTATATCTAACCCTAACCCTCAACATAACCCTAACCCTAGGTCCAATCGGAACCCTAACAGGATCTCTACCCCTCGCCCTCAACATAACCCTAACCCTAGGTCCAATCGGAACCCTAACCGGATCTCTAACCCTAGCCCTCAACATAACCCTAATCCTAGGTCCAATCGGAACCCTAACCGGATCTCTAACCCTAGCCCTCAACATAACCCTAACCCTAGGTCCAATCGGAACCCTAACCGGATATCTAACCCTAGCCCTCAACATAACCCTAACCCTAGGTCCAATCGGAACCCTAACCGGATCTATAACCCTAGCCCTCAACATAACACTAACCCTAGGTCCAATCGGAACCCTAACCGGATCTCGAACACTAGCCCTCAATATAACCCTAACCCTAGGTCCAATCGGAACCCTAACCGGATCTCTAACCCTAGCCCTGAACATAACCCTAACCCTAGGTCCAATCGGAAACCTAACCGGATCTCTAACCCTAGCCCTCAACATAACCCTAACCTTAGGTCCAATCGGAACCCTAACCGAATCTCTAACCCTAGCCCTCAACATAACCCTAACCCTAGGCCCAATCGGAAACCTAACCGGATCTCTAACCCTAGCCCTCAACATAACCCTAACCCTAGGTCCAATCGGAACCCTAACCGGATCTCTAATCCTAGCCCTCAACATAACCCTAACCCTAGGTCCAATCAGAACCCTAACCGGGTCTGTATACCTAGCCCTCAACATAACCCTAACCCTAGGTCCAATCGGAACCCTAACCGGATCCCTAACCCTAGCCCTCAACATAACCGTAACCCTAGGTCCAATCGGAACCCTAACCGGATCTCTAAACCTAGAACTCAACATAACCCTAACCCTAGGTCCAATCAGAAACCTAACCGGGTCTGTATACCTAGCCCTCAACATAACCCTAACCCTAGGTCCAATCGGAACCCTAACCGGATCCATAACCCTAGCCCTCAACATAACCCTAATCCTAGGTCCAATCCGAACCCTAACCGGATCTCTACCCCTCGCCCTCAACATAACCCTAACCCTAGGTCCAATCGGAACTCTATCCGGATCTCTAACCCTAGCCCTCAACATAACCCTAACCCTAGGTCCAATCGGAACCCTAAATGGATATCTAACCCTAGCCCTCAACGTAACCCTAACCCTAGGTCCAATCGGAACCCTAACCGGATATGTAACCCTAGCCCTCAACAAAACCCTAACCCTAGGTCCAATCGGAACCCTAACCGGATCTCTAACCCTAGCCCTCAACATAACACTAACCCTAGGTCCAATCGGAACCCTAACCGGATCCCTAACCCTAGCCCTCAACATAACCCTAACCCTAGGACCAATCCGAACCCTAACCGGATCTCTGCCCCTAGCCCTCAACATAACCCTAACCCGAAGTCCAATCGGAACCCTAAACGGATCTCTAAACCTAGCCCTCAACATAATCCTAACCCTAGGTCCAATCGGAACTCTAACCGGATCTCTAACCCAAGCCCTCAACATAACCCTAACCCTAGGTCCAATCGGAACCCTAAATGGATATCTAACCCTAGCACTCAACGTAACCGTAACCCTAGGTCCAATCGGAACCCTAACCGGATATCTAACCCTAGCCCTCAACATAACCCTAACCCTAGGTCCAATCGGAACCCTAATAGGATCTCTACCCCTCGCCCTCAACATAACCCTAACCCTCGGTCCAATCGGAACCCTAACCGGATCTCTAATCCTAGCCCTCAACATAACCCTAACCCTAGGTGCAATCGGAACCCTAACCGGATCTGTATACCTAGCCCTCAACATAACCCTAACCCTAGGTCCAATCGGAAACCTAACCGGATCTCTAACCCTAGCCCTCAACATAACCCTAACCCTAGGTCCAATCGGAAGCCTAACCAGATCTCTAACCCAAGCCCTCAACATAACCCTAACCCTAGGTCCAATCGGAACCCTAACCGGATATCTAACCCTAGCCCTCAACATAACACTAACCCTAGGTCCAATCGGAACCCTACTCGGATCTCTAACCCTAGCCCTCAACATAACCCTAACCCTAGGTCCAATCGGAACCCTAAATGGATATCTAACACTAGCCCTCAACGTAACCCTAACCCTAGGTCCAATCGGAACCCTAACCGGATATCTAACCCTAGCCCTCAACCTAACACTAACCCTAGGTCCAATCGGAACCCTAACCGGATCTCGAACACTAGCCCTCAATATAACCCTAACCCTAGGTCCAATCGGAACTCTAACCGGATCTCTAAACCTAGCCCTCAACATAACCCTAACCCTAGGTCCAATCGGAACCCTAACCGGATCTCTAACCCTAGCCCTCAACATAACCCTAACCCTAGGTCCAATCAGAACACTAACCGGGTCTGTATACCTAGCCCTCAACATAACCCTAACCCTAGGTCCAATCGGAACCCTAACCGGATCCCTAACCCTAGCCCTCAACATAACCCTAACCCTAGGACCAATCCGAACCCTAACCGGATCTCTACCCTTCGCCCTCAACATAACCCTAACCCGAGGTCCAATCGGAACCCGAACCGGATCTCTAAACCTAGCCCTCAACATAACCCTAACCCTAGGTCCAATCGGAACCCTAACCGGATCTCTAACCCTAGCCCTCAACATAACCCTAACACTAGGTCCAATCGGAACCCTAAATGGATATCTAACCCTAGCCCTCAACGTAACCCTAACCCTAGGTCCAATCGGAACCCTAACCGTATATCTAACCCTAGCCCTCAACATAACCCTAACCCTAGGTCCAATCGGAACCCTAACAGGATCTCTACCACTCGCCCTCAACATAACCCTAACCCTAGGTCCAATCGGACCCTAACCGGATCTCTAACCCTAGCCCTCAACATAACCCTAATCCTAGGTCCAATCGGAACCCTAACCGTATCTCTAACCCTTGCCCTCAACATAACCCTAACCCTAGGTCCAATTGGAACCCTAAACGGATATCTAACCCTAGCCCTCAACATAACATTAACCATAGGTCCAATCGGAACCCTAACCGGATCTCTAACCCTAGCCCTCAACATAACCCTAACCCTATGTGCAATCGGAACCCTAACCGGATCTGTATACCTAGCCCTCAACATAACCCTAACCCTAGGTCCAATCGGAAACCTAACCGGATCTCTAACCCTAGCCCTCAACATAACCCTAACCCTAGGTCCAATTGGAATCCTAACCAGATCTCTAACCCTAGCCCTCAACATAACCCTAACCCTAGGTCCAATCGGAACCCTAACCTGATCTGTAACCCTAGCCCTCAACATAACCCTAACCCTAGGTCCAATTGGAACCCTAATCGGATCTCTAACCCTAGCCCTCAACATAACCCTAACCCTAGGTCCAAACGGAACCCTAACCGGATCTGTATACCTAGCCCTCAACATAACCCTAACCCTAGGTCCAATCGGAACCCTAACCGGATCTCTAACCCTAGCCCTCAACATAAGCCTAACCCTAGGTCCAATCGGAACCCTAACCGGATCTCTAACCCTAGCCCTCAACATAACCCTAACCCTAGGTCCAATCGGAACCCTAACTGGGTCTGTATACCTAGCCCTCAACATAACCCTAACCCTAGGTCCAATCGGAAACCTAACCGGATCCCTAACCCTAGCCCTAAACATAACCCTAACCATAGGACCAATCCGAACCCTAACCGGATCTCTACCCCTCTCCCTCAACATAACCCTAACCCGAGGTCCAATCGGAACCCTAACCGCATCTCTAAACCTAGCCCTCAACATAATCCTAACCCTAGGTCCAATCGGAACCCTAACCAGAACTCTAACCCTAGCCCTCAAAACAACCCTAACACTAGGTCCAATCGGAACCCTAACCGGAACTCTAAACCTAGCCCTCAACATAACCCTAACCCTAGGTCCAATCGGAACCCTAACCGAATATCTATCCCTAGCCCTCAACATAACCCTAACCCTAAGTCCATTGGGAACCCTAACCGGATCTCTAACCCAACCCCTCAACATAACCCTAACCCTAGGTCAAATCGGAACCCTAACCGGATCTCTAACCCTAGCCCTCAACATAACCCTAACCCTAGGTCCAATCGGAACCCTAACCGGATCTCTATCCCTAGCCCTCAACATAACCCTAACCCTAGGTCCAATCGGAACCCTAACCGGATCTCTAACCCTAGCCCTCAACATAACCCTAACTCTAGGTCCAATCGGAACCCTAACCGGATCCCTAACCCTAGCCCTCAACATAACCCTAACACTAGGACCAATCCGAACCCTAACCGGATCTCTACCCCTCGCCCTCAACATAACCCTAACTCGAGGTCCAATCGGAACCCTAACCGGATCTCTAACCCTAGCCCTCAACATAACCCTAACCCTAGGTCCAATCGGAACCCTAACCGGATCTATAACCCTAGCCCTCAACATAACCCTAACCCTAGGTCCAATCGGAACCCTAACCGGATCTATAACCCTAGCCCTCAACATAACCCTAACCCTAGGTCCAATTGGAACCCTAAACGGATATCTAACCCTAACCCTCAACATAACCCTAACCCTAGGTCCAATCGGAACCCTAACCAGAACTCTAACCCTAGCCCTCAAAATAACCCTAACACTAGGTCCAATCGGAAGCCTAACCGGAACTCTAAACCTAGCCCTCAACATAACCCTAACCCTAGGTCCAATCGGAACCCTAACCAGATATCTATCCCTAGCCCTCAACATAACCCTAACCCTAGGTCCAATCGGAACCCTAACCTGATCTGTAACCCTAGCCCTCAACATAACCCTAACCCTAGGTCCAATCGGAACCCTAACCGGATCTCTAACCCTAGCCCTCAACATAACCCTAACCCTAGGTCCAATCGGAACCCTAACCTGATCTGTAACCCTAGCCCTCAACATAACCCTAACCCTAGGTCCAATCGGAACCCTAACCGAATCTCTAACCCTAGCCCTCAACCTAACCCTAACCCTACGTCCAATCGGAACCCTAACCGGATCTCTAACCCTAGCCCTCAACATAACTCTAACCCTAGGTCCAATCGGAACCCTAACCAGAACTCTAACCCTAGCCCTCAACATAACCCTAACCCTAGGTCCAATCGGAACCCTAACCGGATCCCAAACCCTAGCCCTAAACATAACCCTAACCCTAGGACCAATCCGAACCCTAACCGGATCTCTACCCCTCTCCCTCAACATAACCCTAACCCGAGGTCCAATCGGAACCCTAACCGCATCTCTAAACCTAGCCCTCAACATAATCCTAACCCTAGGTCCAATCGGAACCCTAACCAGAACTCTAACCCTAGCCGTCAAAACAACCCTAACACTAGGTCCAATCGGAACCCTAACCGGAACTCTAAACCTAGCCCTCAACATAACCCTAACCCTAGGTCCAATCTGAACCCTAACCGAATATCTATCCCTAGCCCTCAACATAACCCTAACCCTAAGTCCAATGGGAACCCTAACCGGATCTCTAACCCTACCCCTCAACATAACCCTAACCCTAGGTCCAATCGGAACCCTAACCGGATCTCTAACCCTAGCCCTCAACATAACCCTAACCCTAGGTCCAATCGGAACCCTAACCGGATCTGTATACCTAGACCTCAAGATAACCGTAACCCTAGGTCCAATCGGAACCCTAACCGGATCTCTAACCCTAGCCCTCAACATAACCCTAACCCTAGGTCCAATCGGAACACTAACCGGATCCCTAACCCTAGCCCTCAACATAACCCTAACACTAGGACCAATCCGAACCCTAACCGGATCTCTACCCCTCGCCCTCAACATAACCCTAACTCGAGGTCCAATCGGAACCCTAACCGGATCTCTAACCCTAGCCCTCAACATAACCCTAACACTAGGTCCAATCGGAACCCTAAATGGATATCTAACCCTAGCCCTCAACGTAACCCTAACCCTAGGTCCAATCGGAACCCTAACCGTATATCTAACCCTAGCCCTCAACATAACCCTAACCCTAGGTCCAATCGGAACCCTAACAGGATCTCTACCACTCGCCCATAACATAACCCTAACCCTAGGTCCAATCGGAACCCTAACCGGATCTCTAACCCTAGCCCTCAACATAACCCTAATCCTAGGTCCAATCGGAACCCTAACCGGATCTCTAACCCTTGCCCTCAACATAACCCTAACCCTAGGTCCAATTGGAATCCTAAACGGATATCTAACCCTAGCCCTCAACATAACATTAACCATAGGTCCAATCGGAACCCTAACCGGATCTCTAACCCTAGCCCTCAACATAACCCTAACCCTAGGTGCAATCGGAACCCTAACCAGATCTGTATACCTAGCCCTCAACATAACCCTAACCCTAGGTCCAATCGGAACCCTAACCTGATCTGTAACCCTAGCCCTCAACATAACCCTAACCCTAGGTCCAATTGGAACCCTAACCGGATCTCTAACCCTAGCCCTCAACATAACCCTAACCCTATGTGCAATCGGAACCCTAACCGGATCTGTATACCTAGCCCTCAACATAACCCTAACCCTAGGTCCAATCGGAAACCTAACCGGATCTCTAACCCTAGCCCTCAACATAACCCTAACCCTAGGTCCAATTGGAATCCTAACCAGATCTCTAACCCTAGCCCTCAACATAACCCTAACCCTAGGTCCAATCGGAACCCTAACCTGATCTGTAACCCTAGCCCTCAACATAACCCTAACCCTAGGTCCGATTGGAACCCTAACCGGATCTCTAACCCTAGCCCTCAACATAACCCTAACCCTAGGTCCAAACGGAACCCTAACCGGATCTGTATAACTAGCCCTCAACATAACCCTAACCCTAGGTCCAATCGGAACCCTAACCGGATCTCTAACCCTAGCCCTCAACATAACCCTAACCCTAGGTCCAATCGGAACCCTAACCGGATCTCTAACCCTAGCCCTCAACATAACCCTAACCCTAGGTCCAATCGGAACCCTAACTGGGTCTGTATACCTAGCCCTCAACATAACCCTAACCCTAGGTCCAATCGGAAACCTAACCGGACCCCTAACCCTAGCCCTAAACATAACCCTAACCATAGGACCAATCCGAACCCTAACCGGATCTCTACCCCTCTCCCTCAACATAACCCTAACCCGAGGTCCAATCGGAACCCTAACCGCATCTCTAAACCTAGCCCTCAACATAATCCTAACCCTAGGTCCAATCGGAACCCTAACCAGAACTCTAACCCTAGCCCTCAAAACAACCCTAACACTAGGTCCAATCGGAACCCTAACCGGAACTCTAAACCTAGCCCTCAACGTAACCCTAACCCTAGGTCCAATCGGAACCCTAACCGAATATCTATCCCTAGCCCTCAACATAACCCTAACCCTAAGTCCATTGGGAACCCTAACCGGATCTCTAACCCTACCCCTCAACATAACCCTAACCCTAGGTCAAATCGGAACCCTAACCGGATCTCTAACCCTAGCCCTCAACATAACCCTAACCCTAGGTCCAATCAGAACCCTAACCGGATCTGTATACCTAGACCTCAAGATAACCCTAACCCTAGGTCCAGTCGGAACCCTAACCGGATCTCTAACCCTAGCCCTCAACATAACCCTAACTCTAGGTCCAATCGGAACCCTAATCGGATCCCTAACCCTAGCCCTCAACATAACCCTAACACTAGGACCAATTCGAACCCTAACCGGATCTCTACCCCTCGCCCTCAACATAACCCTAACTCGAGGTCCAATCGGAACCCTAACCGGATCTCTAACCCTAGCCCTAAACATAACCCTAACCCTAGGTCCAATCGGAACCCTAACCGGATCTATAACCCTAGCCCTCAACATAACCCTAACCCTAGGTCCAATCGGAACCCTAACCGGATCTATAACCCTAGCCCTCAACATAACCCTAACCCTAGGTCCAATTGGAACCCTAAACGGATATCTAACCCTAGCCCTTAACATAACCCTATCCCTAGGTCCAATCGGAACCCTAACCGGATCTCTAACCCTAGCCCTCAACATAACCCTAAACCTAGGTGCAATCGGAACCCTAACCGGATCTGTATACCTAGCCCTCAACATAACCCTAACCCTAGGTCCAATCGGAAACCTAACCGGATCTCTAACCCTGGCCCTCAACCTAACCCTAACCCTAGGTCCAATCGGAACCCTAACCTGATCTCTAACCCCAGCCCTCAACATAACCCTAACCCTAGGTCCAATCGGATCCCTAACCGGATCTCTAACCCTAGACCTCAACATAACCCTAACCCTAGGTCCAATCGGAACCCTAACCGGATCTCTAACCCCAGCCCTCAACATAACCCTAACCCTAGGTCCAATCGGAACCCTAAATGGATATCTAACCCTAGCCCTCAACATAACCCTAACCCTAGGTCCAATCGGAACCCTAACCGGATCTCTAACCCTAGCCCTCAACATAACACTAACCCTAGGTCCAATCAGAACCCTAACCGGATCTCTAACCCTAGACCTCAACATAACCCTAACCCTAGGTGCAATCGGAACCCTAAACGGATATCTAAGCCTAGCCCTCAACATAACCCTAACCCTAGGTCCAATCGGAACCCTAACCGGGTCTCTATACCTAGCCCTCAACATAACCCTAACCCTAGGTCCAATCGGAACCCTAACCGGATCCCTAACCCTAGCCCTAAACATAACCCTAACCCTAGGACCAATCCGAACCCTAACCGGATCTCTACCCCTCGCCCTCAACATAACCCTAACCCGAGGTCCAATCGGAACCCTAACCGCATCTCTAAACCTAGCCCTCAACATAACCCTAACCCTAGGTCCAATCGGAACCCTAACCAGAACTCTAACCCTAGCCCTCAAAATAACCCTAACACTAGGTCCAATCGGAAGCCTAACCGGAACTCTAAACCTAGCCCTCAACATAACCCTAACCCTAGGTCCAATCGGAACCCTAACCAGATATCTATCCCTAGCCCTCAACATAACCCTAACCCTAGGTCCAATCGGAACCCTAACCTGATCTGTAACCCTAGCCCTCAACATAACCCTAACCCTAGGTCCAATCGGAACCCTAACCGGATCTCTAACCCTAGCCCTCAACATAACCCTAACCCTAGGTCCAATCGGAACCCTAACCTGATCTGTAACCCTAGCCCTCAACATAACCCTAACCCTAGGTCCAATCGGAACCCTAACCGGATCTCTAACCCTAGCCCTCAACATAACCCTAACCCTAGGTCCAAACGGAACCCTAACCGGATCTGTATACCTAGCCCTGAACATAACCCTAACCCTAGGTCCAATCGGAACCCTAACCGAATCTCTAACCCTAGCCCTCAACCTAACCCTAACCCTACGTCCAATCGGAACCCTAACCGTATCTCTAACCCTAGCCCTCAACATAACTCTAACCCTAGGTACAATCGGAACCCTAACCAGAACTCTAACCCTAGCCCTCAACATAACCCTAACCCTAGGTCCAATCGGAACCCTAACCGGATCCCTAACCCTACCCCTAAACATAACCCTAACCCTAGGACCAATCCGAACCCTTACCGGATCTCTACCCCTCTCCCTCAACATAACCCTAACCCGAGGTCCAATCGGAACCCTAACCGCATCTCTAAACCTAGCCCTCAACATAATCCTAACCCTAGGTCCAATCGGAACCCTAACCAGAACTCTAACCCTAGCCCTCAAAACAACCCTAACACTAGGTCCAATCGGAACCCTAACCGGAACTCTAAACCTAGCCCTCAACATAACCCTAACCCTAGGTCCAATCTGAACCCTAACCGAATATCTATCCCTAGCCCTCAACATAACCCTAACCCTAAGTCCAATGGGAACCCTAACCGGATCTCTAACCCTACCCCTCAACATAACCCTAACCCTAGGTCAAATCGGAACCCTAACCGGATCTCTAACCCTAGCCCTCAACATAACCCTAACCCTAGGTCCAATCGGAACCCTAACCGGATCTGTATACCTAGACCTCAAGATAACCCTAACCCTAGGTCCAATCGGAACCCTAACCGGATCTCTAACCCTACCCCTCAACATAACCCTAACCCTAGGTCAAATCGGAACCCTAACCGGATCTCTAACCCTTGCCCTCAACATAACCCTAACCCTAGGTCCAATTGGAACCCTAAACGGATATCTAACCCTAGCCCTCAACATAAGATTAACCATAGGTCCAATCGGAACCCTAACCGGATCTCTAACCCTAGCCCTCAACATAACCCTAACCCTAGGTCCAATCGGAACCCTAACCGGATCTGTATACCTAGCCCGCAACATAACCCTAACCCTAGGTCCAATCGGAAACCTAACCGGATCTCTAACCCTAGCCCTCAACATAACCCTAACCCTAGGTCCAATTGGAATCCTAACCAGATCTCTAACCCTAGCCCTCAACATAACCCTAACCCTAGGTCCAATCGGAACCCTAACCTGATCTGTAACCCTAGCCCTCAACATAACCCTAACCCTAGGTCCAATTGGAACCCTAACCGGATCTCTAACCCTAGCCCTCAACATAACCCTAACCCTAGGTCCAAACGGAACCCTAACCGGATCTGTATACCTAGCCCTCAACATAACCCTAACCCTAGGTCCAATCGGAACCCTAACAGGATCTCTAACCCTAGCCCTCAACATAACCCTAACCCTAGGTCCAATCGGAACCCTAACCGGATCTCTAACCCTAGCCCTCAACATAACCCTAACCCTAGGTCCAATCGGAACCCTAACTGGGTCTGTATACCTAGCCCTCAACATAACCCTAACCCTAGGTCCAATCGGAAACCTAACCGGATCCCTAACCCTAGCCCTAAACATAACCCTAACCATAGGACCAATCCGAACCCTAACCGGATCTCTACCCCTCTCCCTCAACATAACCCTAACCCGAGGTCCAATCGGAACCCTAACCGCATCTCTAAACCTAGCCCTCAACATAATCCTAACCCTAGGTCCAATCGGAACCCTAACCAGAACTCTAACCCTAGCCCTCAAAACAACCCTAACTCTAGGTCCAATCGGAACCCTAACCGGAACTCTAAACCTAGCCCTCAACATAACCCTAACCCTAGGTCCAATCGGAAACCTAACCGAATATCTATCCCTAGCCCTCAACATAACCCTATCCCTAAGTCCATTGGGAACCCTAACCGGATCTCTAACCCTACCCCTCAACATAACCCTAACCCTAGGTCAAATCGGAACCCTAACCGGATCTCTAACCCTAGCCCTCAACATAACCCTAACCCTAGGTCCAATCGGAACCCTAACCGGATCTGTATACCTAGACCTCAAGATAACCCTAACCCTAGGTCCAATCGGAACCCTAACCGGATCTCTAACCCTAGCCCTCAACATAACCCTAACTCTAGGTCCAATCGGAACCCTAACCGGATCCCTAACCCTAGCCCTCAACATAACCCTAACACTAGGACCAATCCGAACCCTAACCGGATCTCTACCCCTCGCCCTCAACATAACCCTAACTCGAGGTCCAATCGGAACCCTACCGGATCTCTAACCCTAGCCCTCAACATAACCCTAACCCTAGGTCCAATCGGAACCCTAACCGGATCTATAACCCTAGCCCTCAACATAACCCTACCCCTAGGTCCAATTGGAACCCTAAACGGATATCTAACCCTAGCCCTTAACATAACCCTATCCCTAGGTCCAATCGGAACCCTAACCGGATCTCTAACCCTAGCCCTCAACATAACCCTAAACCTAGGTGCAATCGGAACCCTAACGGGATCTGTATACCTAGCCCTCAACATAACCCTAACCCTAGGTCCAATCGGAAACCTAACGGGATCTCTAACCCTGGCCCTCAACATAACCCTAACCCTAGGTCCAATCGGAATCCTAACCAGATCTCTAACCCTAGCCCTCAACATAACCCTAACCCTAGGTCCAATCGGAACCCTAACCTGATCTCTAACCCCAGCCCTCAACATAACCCTAACCCTAGGTCCAATCGGATCCCTAACCGGATCTCTAACCCTAGACCTCAACATAACCCTAACCCTAGGTCCAATCGGAACCCTAACCGGATCTCTAACCCCAGCCCTCAACATAACCCTAACCCTAGGTCCAATCGGAACCCTAAATGGATATCTAAACCTAGCCCTCAACATAACCCTAACCCTAGGTCGAATCGGAACCCTAACCGGATCTCTAACCCTAGCAGTCAACATAACACTAACCCTAGGTCCAATCAGAACCCTAACCGGATCTCTAACCCTGGCCCTCAACCTAACCCTAACCCTAGGTCCAATCGGAACCCTAACCTGATCTCTAACCCCAGCCCTCAACATAACCCTAACCCTAGGTCCAATCGGATCCCTAACCGGATCTCTAACCCTAAACCTCAACATAACCCTAACCCTAGGTCCAATCGGAACCCTAACCGGATCTCTAACCCCAGCCCTCAACATAACCCTAACCCTAGGTCCAATCGGAACCCTAAATGGATATCTAACCCTAGCCCTCAACATAACCCTAACCCTAGGTCCAATCGGAACCCTAACCGGATCTCTAACCCTAGCCCTCAACATAACACTAACCCTAGGTCCAATCAGAACCCTAACCGGATCTCTAACCCTAGACCTCAACATAACCCTAACCCTAGGTGCAATCGGAACCCTAAACGGATATCTAAGCCTAGCCCTCAACATAACCCTAACCCTAGGTCCAATCGGAACCCTAACCGGGTCTGTATACCTAGCCCTCAACATAACCCTAACCCTAGGTCCAATCGGAACCCTAACCGGATCCCTAACCCTAGCCCTAAACATAACCCTAACCCTAGGACCAATCCGAACCCTAACCGGATCTCTACCCCTCGCCCTCAACATAACCCTAACCCGAGGTCCAATCGGAACCCTAACCGCATCTCTAAACCTAGCCCTCAACATAACCCTAACCCTAGGTCCAATCGGAACCCTAACCAGAACTCTAACCCTAGCCCTCAAAATAACCCTAACACTAGGTCCAATCGGAAGCCTAACCGGAACTCTAAACCTAGCCCTCAACATAACCCTAACCCTAGGTCCAATCGGAACCCTAACCAGATATCTATCCCTAGCCCTCAACATAACCCTAACCCTAGGTCCAATCGGAACCCTAACCTGATCTGTAACCCTAGCCCTCAACATAACCCTAACCGTAGGTCCAATCGGAACCCTAACCGGATCTCTAACCCTAGCCCTCAACATAACCCTAACCCTAGGTCCAATCGGAACCCTAACCTGATCTGTAACCCTAGCCCTCAACATAACCCTAACCCTAGGTCCAATCGGAACCCTAACCGGATCTCTAACCCTAGCCCTCAACATAACCCTAACCCTAGGTCCAAACGGAACCCTAACCGGATCTGTATACCTAGCCCTGAACATAACCCTAACCCTAGGCCCAATCGGAACCCTAACCGAATCTCTAACCCTAGCCCTCAACCTAACCCTAACCCTACGTCCAATCGGAACCTTAACCGTATCTCTAACCCTAGCCCTCAACATAACTCTAACCCTAGGTACAATCAGAACCCTAACCAGAACTCTAACCCTAGCCCTCAACATAACCCTAACCCTAGGTCCAATCGGAACCCTAACCGGATCCCTAACCCTACCCCTAAACATAACCCTAACCCTAGGACCAATCCGAACCCTAACCGGATCTCTACCCCTCTCCCTCAACATAACCCTAACCCGAGGTCCAATCGGAACCCTAACCGCATCTCTAAACCTAGCCCTCAACATAATCTTAACCCTAGGTCCAATCGGAACCCTAACCAGAACTCTAACCCTAGCCCTCAAAATAACCCTAACACTAGGTCCAATCGGAACCCTAACCGGAACTCTAAACCTAGCCCTCAACATAACCCTAACCCTAGGTCCAATCTGAACCCTAACCGAATATCTATCCCTAGCCCTCAACATAACCCTAACCCTAAGTCCAATGGGAACCCTAACCGGATCTCTAACCCTACCCCTCAACATAACCCTAACCCTAGGTCAAATAGGAACCCTAACCGGATCTCTAACCCTAGCCCTCAACATAACCCTAACCCTAGGTCCAATCGGAACCCTAACCGGATCTGTATACCTAGACCTCAAGATAACCCTAACCCTAGGTCCAATCGGAACCCTAACCGGATCTCTAACCCTACCCCTCAACATAACCCTAACCCTAGGTCAAATCGGAACCCTAACCGGATCTCTAACCCTTGCCCTCAACATAACCCTAACCCTAGGTCCAATTGGAACCCTAAACGGATATCTAACCCTAGCCCTCAACATAAGATTAACCATAGGTCCAATCGGAACCCTAACCGGATCTCTAACCCTAGCCCTCAACATAACCCTAACCCTAGGTCCAATCGGAAACCTAACCGGATCTCTAACCCTAGCCCTCAACATAACCCTAACCCTAGGTCCAATTGGAATCCTAACCGGATCTCTAACCCTAGCCCTCAACATAACCCTAACCCTAGGTCCAATCGGAACCCTAACCTGATCTGTAACCCTAGCCCTCAACATAACCCTAACCCTAGGTCCAATTGGAACCCTAACCGGATCTCTAACCCTAGCCCTCAACATAACCCTAACCCTAGGTCCAAACGGAACCCTAACCGGATCTGTATACCTAGCCCTCAACATAACCCTAACCCTAGGTCCAATCGGAACCCTAACAGGATCTCTAACCCTAGCCCTCAACATAACCCTAACCCTAGGTCCAATCGGAACCCTAACCGGATCTCTAACCCTAGCCCTCAACATAACCCTAACCCTAGGTCCAATCGGAACCCTAACTGGGTCTGTATACCTAGCCCTCAACATAACCCTAACCCTAGGTCCAATCGGAAACCTAACCGGATCCCTAACCCTAGCCCTAAACATAACCCTAACCATAGGACCAATCCGAACCCTAACCGGATCTCTACCCCTCTCCCTCAACATAACCCTAACCCGAGGTCCAATCGGAACCCTAACCGCATCTCTAAACCTAGCCCTCAACATAATCCTAACCCTAGGTCCAATCGGAACCCTAACCAGAACTCTAACCCTAGCCCTCAAAACAACCCTAACTTTAGGTCCAATCGGAACCCTAACCGGAACTCTAAACCTAGCCCTCAACATAACCCTAACCCTAGGTCCAATCGGAAACCTAACCGAATATCTATCCCTAGCCCTCAACATAACCCTAACCCTAAGTCCATTGGGAACCCTAACCGGATCTCTAACCCTACCCCTCAACATAACCCTAACCCTAGGTCAAATCGGAACCCTAACCGGATCTCTAACCCTAGCCCTCAACATAACCCTAACCCTAGGTCCAATCGGAACCCTAACCGGATCTGTATACCTAGACCTCAAGATAACCCTAACCCTAGGTCCAATCGGAACCCTAACCGGATCTCTAACCCTAGCCCTCAACATAACCCTAACTCTAGGTCCAATCGGAACCCTAACCGGATCCCTAACCCTAGCCCTCAACATAACCCTAACACTAGGACCAATCCGAACCCTAACCGGATCTCTACCCCTCGCCCTCAACATAACCCTAACTCGAGGTCCAATCGGAACCCTAACCGGATCTCTAACCCTAGCCCTCAACATAACCCTAACCCTAGGTCCAATCGGAACCCTAACCGGATCTATAACCCTAGCCCTCAACATAACCCTAACCCTAGGTCCAATCGGAACCCTAACCGGATCTATAACCCTAGCCCTCAACATAACCCTACCCCTAGGTCCAATTGGAACCCTAAACGGATATCTAACCCTAGCCCTTAACATAACCCTATCCCTAGGTCCAATCGGAACCCTAACCGGATCTCTAACCCTAGCCCTCAACATAACCCTAAACCTAGGTGCAATCGGAACCCTAACCGGATCTGTATACCTAGCCCTCAACATAACCCTAACCCTAGGTCCAATCGGAAACCTAACGGGATCTCTAACCCTGGCCCTCAACATAACCCTAACCCTAGGTCCAATCGGAATCCTAACCAGATCTCTAACCCTAGCCCTCAACATAACCCTAACCCTAGGTCCAATCGGAACCCTAACCTGATCTCTAACCCCAGCCCTCAACGTAACCCTAACCCTAGGTCCAATCGGATCCCTAACCGGATCTCTAACCCTAGACCTCAACATAACCCTAACCCTAGGTCCAATCGGAACCCTAACCGGATCTCTAACCCCAGCCCTCAACATAACCCTAACCCTAGGTCCAATCGGAACCCTAAATGGATATCTAACCCTAGCCCTCAACATAACCCTAACCCTAGGTCCAATCGGAACCCTAACCGGATCTCTAACCCTAGCAGTCAACATAACACTAACCCTAGGTCCAATCAGAACCCTAACCGGATCTCTAACCCTAGACCTCAACATAACCCTAACCCTAGGTCCAATCGGAACCCTAACTGGGTCTGTATACCTAGCCCTCAACATAACCCTAACCCTAGGTCCAATCGGAACCCTAACCGGATCCCTAACCCTAGCCCTAAACATAACCCTAACCCTAGGACCAATCCGAACCCTAACCGGATCTCTAACCCTCGCCCTCAACATAACCCTAACCCGAGGTCCAATCGGAACCCTAACCGCATCTCTAAACCTAGCCCTCAACATAACCCTAACCCTAGGTCCAATCGGAACCCTAACCAGAACTCTAACCCTAGCCCTCAAAATAACCCTAAAACTAGGTCCAATCGGAAGGCTAACCGGAACTCTAAACCTAGCCCTCAACATAACCCTAACCCTAGGTCCAATCGGAACCCTAACCAGATATCTATCCCTAGCCCTCAACATAACCCTAACCCTAGGTCCAATCGGAACCCTAACCTGATCTGTAACCCTAGCCCTCAACATAACCCTAACCCTAGGTCCAATCGGAACCCTAACCGGTACTCTAACCCTAGCCCTCAACATAACCCTAACCCTAGGTCCAATCGGAACCCTAACCTGATCTGTAACCATAGCCCTCAACATAACCCTAACCCTAGGTCCAATCGGAACCCTAACCGGATCTCTAACCCTAGCCCTCAACATAACCCTAACCCTAGGTCCAAACGGAACCCTAACCGGATCTGTATACCTAGCCCTGAACATAACCCTAACCCTAGGTCCAATCGGAACCCTAACCGAATCTCTAACCCTAGCCCTCAACCTAACCCTAACCCTACGTCCAATCGGAACCCTAACCGGATCTCTAACCCTAGCCCTCAACATAACTCTAACCCTAGGTCCAATCGGAACCCTAACCAGAACTCTAACCCTAGCCCTCAACATAACCCTAACCCTAGGTCCAATCTGAACCCTAACCGGATCCCTAACCCTAGCCCTAAACATAACCCTAACCCTAGGACCAATCCGAACCCTAACCGGATCTCTACCCCTCTCCCTCAACATAACCCTAACCCGAGGTCCAATCGGAACCCTAACCGCATCTCTAAACCTAGCCCTCAACATAATCCTAACCCGAGGTCCAATCGGAACCCTATCCAGAACTCTAAACCTAGCCCTCAAAATAACCCTAACACTAGGTCCAATCGGAACCCTAACCGGAACTCTAAACCTAGCCCTCAACATAACCCTAACCCTAGGTCCAATCGGAACCCTAACCGGATATCTATCCCTAGCCCTCAACATAACCCTAACCCTAAGTCCAATCGGAACCCTAACCTGATCTCTAAACCTACCCCTCAACATAACCCTAACCCTAGGACTAATCGGAACCCTAACCGGATCTCTAACGCTAGCCCTCAACGTAACCCTAACCCTAGGTCCAATCGGAACCCTAACCGGATCTCTAACCCTAGCCCTCAACATAACACTAACCCTAGGTCCAATCAGAACCCTAACCGGATCTCTAACCCTAGACCTCAACATAACCCTAACCCTAGGTGCAATCGGAACCCTAAACGGATATCTAAGCCTAGCCCTCAACATAACCCTAACCCTAGGTCCAATCGGAACCCTAACCGGGTCTGTATACCTAGCCCTCAACATAACCCTAACCCTAGGTCCAATCGGAACCCTAACCGGATCCCTAACCCTAGCCCTAAACATAACCCTAACCCTAGGACCAATCCGAACCCTAACCGGATCTCTACCCCTCGCCCTCAACATAACCCTAACCCGAGGTCCAATCGGAACCCTAACCGCATCTCTAAACCTAGCCCTCAACATAACCCTAACCCTAGGTCCAATCGGAACCCTAACCAGAACTCTAACCCTAGCCCTCAAAATAACCCTAACACTAGGTCCAATCGGAAGCCTAACCGGAACTCTAAACCTAGCCCTCAACATAACCCTAACCCTAGGTCCAATCGGAACCCTAACCAGATATCTATCCCTAGCCCTCAACATAACCCTAACCCTAGGTCCAATCGGAACCCTAACCTGATCTGTAACCCTAGCCCTCAACATAACCCTAACCGTAGGTCCAATCGGAACCCTAACCGGATCTCTAACCCTAGCCCTCAACATAACCCTAACCCTAGGTCCAATCGGAACCCTAACCTGATCTGTAACCCTAGCCCTCAACATAACCCTAACCCTAGGTCCAATCGGAACCCTAACCGGATCTCTAACCCTAGCCCTCAACATAACCCTAACCCTAGGTCCAAACGGAACCCTAACCGGATCTAAATACCTAGCCCTGAACATAACCCTAACCCTAGGCCCAATCGGAACCCTAACCGAATCTCTAACCCTAGCCCTCAACCTAACCCTAACCCTACGTCCAATCGGAACCCTAACCGTATCTCTAACCCTAGCCCTCAACATAACTCTAACCCTAGGTACAATCGGAACCCTAACCAGAACTCTAACCCTAGCCCTCAACATAACCCTAACCCTAGGTCCAATCGGAACCCTAACCGGATCCCTAACCCTACCCCTAAACATAACCCTAACCCTAGGACCAATCCGAACCCTAACCGGATCTCTACCCATCTCCCTCAACATAACCCTAACCCGAGGTCCAATCGGAACCCTAACCGCATCTCTAAACCTAGCCCTCAACATAATCTTAACCCTAGGTCCAATCGGAACCCTAACCAGAACTCTAACCCTAGCCCTCAAAACAACCCTAACACTAGGTCCAATCGGAACCCTAACCGGAACTCTAAACCTAGCCCTCAACATAACCCTAACCCTAGGTCCAATCTGAACCCTAACCGAATATCTATCCCTAGCCCTCAACATAACCCTAACCCTAAGTCCAATGGGAACCCTAACCGGATCTCTAACCCTACCCCTCAACATAACCCTAACCCTAGGTCAAATAGGAACCCTAACCGGATCTCTAACCCTAGCCCTCAACATAACCCTAACCCTAGGTCCAATCGGAACCCTAACCGGATCTGTATACCTAGACCTCAAGATAACCCTAACCCTAGGTCCAATCGGAACCCTAACCGGATCTCTAACCCTACCCCTCAACATAACCCTAACCCTAGGTCAAATCGGAACCCTAACCGGATCTCTAACCCTTGCCCTCAACATAACCCTAACCCTAGGTCCAATTGGAACCCTAAACGGATATCTAACCCTAGCCCTCAACATAAGATTAACCATAGGTCCAATCGGAACCCTAACCGGATCTCTAACCCTAGCCCTCAACATAACCCTAACCCTAGGTCCAATCGGAAACCTAACCGGATCTCTAACCCTAGCCCTCAACATAACCCTAACCCTAGGTCCAATTGGAATCCTAACCGGATCTCTAACCCTAGCCCTCAACATAACCCTAACCCTAGGTCCAATCGGAACCCTAACCTGATCTGTAACCCTAGCCCTCAACATAACCCTAACCCTAGGTCCAATTGGAACCCTAACCGGATCTCTAACCCTAGCCCTCAACATAACCCTAACCCTAGGTCCAAACGGAACCCTAACCGGATCTGTATACCTAGCCCTCAACATAACCCTAACCCTAGGTCCAATCGGAACCCTAACAGGATCTCTAACCCTAGCCCTCAACATAACCCTAACCCTAGGTCCAATCGGAACCCTAACCGGATCTCTAACCCTAGCCCTCAACATAACCCTAACCCTAGGTCCAATCGGAACCCTAACTGGGTCTGTATACCTAGCCCTCAACATAACCCTAACCCTAGGTCCAATCGGAAACCTAACCGGATCCCTAACCCTAGCCCTAAACATAACCCTAACCATAGGACCAATCCGAACCCTAACCGGATCTCTACCCCTCTCCCTCAACATAACCCTAACCCGAGGTCCAATCGGAACCCTAACCGCATCTCTAAACCTAGCCCTCAACATAATCCTAACCCTAGGTCCAATCGGAACCCTAACCAGAACTCTAACCCTAGCCCTCAAAACAACCCTAACTTTAGGTCCAATCGGAACCCTAACCGGAACTCTAAACCTAGCCCTCAACATAACCCTAACCCTAGGTCCAATCGGAAACCTAACCGAATATCTATCCCTAGCCCTCAACATAACCCTAACCCTAAGTCCATTGGGAACCCTAACCGGATCTCTAACCCTACCCCTCAACATAACCCTAACCCTAGGTCAAATCGGAACCCTAACCGGATCTCTAACCCTAGCCCTCAACATAACCCTAACCCTAGTTCCAATCGGAACCCTAACCGGATCTGTATACCTAGACCTCAAGATAACCCTAACCCTAGGTCCAATCGGAACCCTAACCGGATCTCTAACCCTAGCCCTCAACATAACCCTAACTCTAGGTCCAATCGGAACCCTAACCGGATCCCTAACCCTAGCCCTCAACATAACCCTAACACTAGGACCAATCCGAACCCTAACCGGATCTCTACCCCTCGCCCTCAACATAACCCTAACTCGAGGTCCAATCGGAACCCTAACCGGATCTCTAACCCTAGCCCTCAACATAACCCTAACCCTAGGTCCAATCGGAACCCTAACCGGATCTATAACCCTAGCCCTCAACATAACCCTAACCCTAGGTCCAATCGGAACCCTAACCGGATCTATAACCCTAGCCCTCAACATAACCCTACCCCTAGGTCCAATTGGAACCCTAAACGGATATCTAACCCTAGCCCTTAACATAACCCTATCCCTAGGTCCAATCGGAACCCTAACCGGATCTCTAACCCTAGCCCTCAACATAACCCTAAACCTAGGTGCAATCGGAACCCTAACCGGATCTGTATACCTAGCCCTCAACATAACCCTAACCCTAGGTCCAATCGGAAACCTAACGGGATCTCTAACCCTGGCCCTCAACATAACCCTAACCCTAGGTCCAATCGGAATCCTAACCAGATCTCTAACCCTAGCCCTCAACATAACCCTAACCCTAGGTCCAATCGGAACCCTAACCTGATCTCTAACCCCAGCCCTCAACGTAACCCTAACCCTAGGTCCAATCGGATCCCTAACCGGATCTCTAACCCTAGACCTCAACATAACCCTAACCCTAGGTCCAATCGGAACCCTAAACGGATCTCTAACCCCAGCCCTCAACATAACCCTAACCCTAGGTCCAATCGGAACCCTAAATGGATATCTAACCCTAGCCCTCAACATAACCCTAACCCTAGGTCCAATCGGAACCCTAACCGGATCTCTAACCCTAGCAGTCAACATAACACTAACCCTAGGTCCAATCAGAACCCTAACCGGATCTCTAACCCTAGACCTCAACATAACCCTAACCCTAGGTCCAATCGGAACCCTAACTGGGTCTGTATACCTAGCCCTCAACATAACCCTAACCCTAGGTCCAATCGGAACCCTAACCGGATCCCTAACCCTAGCCCTAAACATAACCCTAACCCTAGGACCAATCCGAACCCTAACCGGATCTCTAACCCTCGCCCTCAACATAACCCTAACCCGAGGTCCAATCGGAACCCTAACCGCATCTCTAAACCTAGCCCTCAACATAACCCTAACCCTAGGTCCAATCGGAACCCTAACCAGAACTCTAACCCTAGCCCTCAAAATAACCCTAAAACTAGGTCCAATCGGAAGCCTAACCGGAACTCTAAACCTAGCCCTCAACATAACCCTAACCCTAGGTCCAATCGGAACCCTAACCAGATATCTATCCCTAGCCCTCAACATAACCCTAACCCTAGGTCCAATCGGAACCCTAACCTGATCTGTAACCCTAGCCCTCAACATAACCCTAACCCTAGGTCCAATCGGAACCCTAACCGGATCTCTAACCCTAGCCCTCAACATAACCCTAACCCTAGGTCCAATCGGAACCCTAACCTGATCTGTAACCCTAGCCCTCAACATAACCCTAACCCTAGGTCCAATCGGAACCCTAACCGGATCTCTAACCCTAGCCCTCAACATAACCCTAACCCTAGGTCCAAACGGAACCCTAACCGGATCTGTATACCTAGCCCTGAACATAACCCTAACCCTAGGTCCAATCGGAACCCTAACCGAATCTCTAACCCTAGCCCTCAACCTAACCCTAACCCTACGTCCAATCGGAACCCTAACCGGATCTCTAACCCTAGCCCTCAACATAACTCTAACCCTAGGTCCAATCGGAACCCTAACCAGAACTCTAACCCTAGCCCTCAACATAACCCTAACCCTAGGTCCAATCTGAACCCTAACCGGATCCCTAACCCTAGCCCTAAACATAACCCTAACCCTAGGACCAATCCGAACCCTAACCGGATCTCTACCCCTCTCCCTCAACATAACCCTAACCCGAGGTCCAATCGGAACCCTAACCGCATCTCTAAACCTAGCCCTCAACATAATCCTAACCCGAGGTCCAATCGGAACCCTATCCAGAACTCTAAACCTAGCCCTCAAAATAACCCTAACACTAGGTCCAATCGGAACCCTAACCGGAACTCTAAACCTAGCCCTCAACATAACCCTAACCCTAGGTCCAATCGGAACCCTAACCGGATATCTATCCCTAGCCCTCAACATAACCCTAACCCTAAGTCCAATCGGAACCCTAACCTGATCTCTAAACCTACCCCTCAACATAACCCTAACCCTAGGACTAATCGGAACCCTAACCGGATCTCTAACGCTAGCCCTCAACGTAACCCTAACCCTAGGTCCAATCGGAACCCTAACCGGATCTGTATACCTAGACCTCAAGATAACACTAACCCTAGGTCCAATCAGAAACCTAACTGGATCTCTAACCCTAGCCCTCAATATAACCCTAAACCTAGGTCCAATCGGAACTCTAACCGGATCTCTAACCCTAGCCCTCAACATAACCCTAACCCTAGGTCCAATCGGAACCCTAAACAGATATCTAAGCCTAGCCCTCAACATAACCCTAACCCTTGGTCCAATCGGAACCCTAAATGGAACTCTAACCCTAGCCCTCAACATAACTCTAACCCTAGGTCCATTCGGAACCCTAAACGGAACTCTAACCCTAGCCCTCAACATAACCCTAACCCTAGGTCCAATCGGAACCCTAACCGGATCTCTAACCCTAGCCCTCAATATAACCCAAACACTAGGTCCAATCGGATCCCTAACCGGGTCTGTATACCTAGTCCTCAACATAACCCTAACCCTAGGTCCAATTGGAACCCTAACCGGATCCCTAACCCTCGCCCTCAACATAACCCTAACACTAGGACCAATCCGAACCCTAACCGGATCTCTACCCCTCGCCCTCAACATAACCCTAACTCGAGGTCCAATCGGAACCCTAACCGGACCTCTAACCCTAGCCCTCAACATAACCCTAACCCTAGGTCCAATCGGAACCCTAACCGGATCTCTAACCCTAGCCCTCAACATAACCCTAACCCTAGGCCCAATCGGAACCCTAACCGGATCTCTAACCCTAGCCCTCAACATAACCCTAACCCTAGGTCCAATCGGAACCCTAACCGGATCTGTATACCTAGCCCTCAACATAACCCTAACCCTAGGTCCAATCGGAAACCTAACCGGATCTCTAACCCTATCCCTCAACATAACCCTAACCCTAGGTCCAATCGGAACTCCAACCGGATCTCTAACCCTACCCCTCAACATAACCCTAACCCTAGGTCTAATCGGAACCCTAACCGGATCTCTAACCCTAGCCCTCAACATGACCCTAACACTAGGACCAATCCGAACCCTAACCGGATCTCTACCCCTCGCCCTCAACATAACCCTAAGTCGAGGTACAATCGGAACCCTAACCGGATCTCTAACCCTAGCCCTCAACATAACCCTAACCCTAGGTCCAATCGGAACCCTAACCGGATCTATAACCCTAGCCCTCAACATAACCCTAACCCTAGGTCCAATCGGAACCCTAACCGGATCTATAACCCTAGCCCTCAACATAACCCTAACCCTAGGTCCAATTGGAACCCTAAACGGATATCTAACCCTAGCCCTTAACATAACCCTATCCCTAGGTCCAATCGGAACCCTAACCGGATCTCTAACCCTAGCCCTCAACATAACCCTAACCCTAGGTCCAATCGGAACCCTAACCGGATCTGTATACCTAGCCCTCAACATAACCCTAACCCTAGGTCCAATCGGAACCCTAACCGGATCTCTAACCATAGCCCTCAACCTAACCCTAACCCTAGGTCCAATCGGAACCCTAACCGGGTCTCTATACCTAGCCCTCAACATAACCCTAACCCTAGGTCCAATCGGAACGCTAACCGGATCCCTAACCCTAGCCCTAAACATAACCCTAACCCTAGGTCCAATCGGAACCCTAACCAGAACTCTAACCCTAGCCCTCAAAATAACCCTAACACTAGGTCCAATCGGAACCCTAACCGGATCCCTAACCCTAGCCCTCAACATAACCCTAACCCGAGGACCAATCCGAACCCTAAACGGATCTCTACCCCTCGCCCTCAACATAACCCTAACCCTAGATCCAATCGGAACCCTATCCGGATCTCTAACCCTAGCCCTCAACATAACCCTAACCCTAGGTCCAATCGGAACCCTAAATGGATATCTAACCCTAGCCCTCAACGAAACCCTAACCCTAGGTCCAATCGGAACCCTAACCGGATATCTATCCCTAGCCCTCAACATAACCCTAACCCTAGGTCCAATCGGAACCCTAACCGGATCTGTATACCTAGCCCTCAACATAACCCTAACCCTAGGTCCAATCGGAAACCTAACCGGATCTCTAACCCTAGCCCTCAACATAACCCTAACCCTTGGTCCAATCGGAACCCTAAATGGAACTCTAACCCTAGCCCTCAACATAACTCTAACCCTAGGTCCATTCGGAACCCTAAACGGAACTCTAACCCTAGCCCTCAACATAACCCTAACCCTAGGTCCAATCGGAACCCTAACCGGATCTCTAACCCTAGCCCTCAACATAACCCTAACACTAGGTCCAATCGGATCCCTAACCGGGTCTGTATACTTAGCCCTCAACATAACCCTAACCCTAGGTCCAATTGGAACCCTAACCGGATCCCTAACCCTCGCCCTCAACATAACCCTAACACTAGGACCAATCCGAACCCTAACCGGATCTCTACCCCTCGCCCTCAACATAACCCTAACTCGAGGTCCAATCGGAACCCTAACCTGACCTCTAACCCTAGCCCTCAACATAACCCTAACCCTAGGTCCAATCGGAACCCTAACCGGATCTCTAACCCTAGCCCTCAACATAACCCTAACCCTAGGTCCAATCGGAACCCTAACCGGATCTCTAACCTTAGCCCTCAACATAACCCTAACCCTAGGTCCAATCGGAACCCTAACCGGATCTGTATACCTAGCCCTCAACATAACCCTAACCCTAGGTCCAATCGGAAACCTAACCGGATCTCTAACCCTATCCCTCAACATAACCCTAACCCTAGGTCCAATCGGAACTCCAACCGGATCTCTAACCCTACCCCTCAACATAACCCTAACCCTAGGTCCAATCAGAACCCTAACCGGATCTGTATACCTAGCCCTCAACATAACCCTAACCCTAGGTCCAATCGGAAACCTAACCGGATCTCTAACCCTAGCCCTCAACATAACCCTAACCCTAGGTCCAATCGGAATCCTAATCAGATCTCTAACCATAGCCCTCAACATAACCCTAACCCTAGGTCCAATCGGAACCCTAACCGGATCTGTATACCTAGCCCTCAATATAACCCTAACCCTAGGTCCAATCGGAAACCTAACCGGATCTCTAACCCTAGCCCTCAATATAACCCTAACCCTAGGTCCAATCGGAAGCCTAACCAGATCTCAAACCCTAGCCCTCAACATAACCCTAACCCTAGGTCCAATCGGAACCCTAACCTGATCTCTAACCCTAGCCCTCAACATAACCCTAACCCTAGGTCCAATCGGAACCCTAACCGGGTCTGTATACCTAGCCCTCAACATAACCCTAACCCTAGGTCCAATCGGAACCCTAACCGGATCCCTAAACCTAGCCCTCAACATAACCCTAACACTAGGACTAATCCGAACCCTAACCGGATCTCTACCTCTCGCCCTCAACATAACCCTAACTCGAGCTCCAATCGGAACCCTAACCGGACCTCTAACCCTAGCCCTCAACATAACCCTAACCCTAGGTCCAATCGGAACCCTAACCGGATCTGTATACCTAGCCCTCAACATAACCCTAACCCTAGGTCCAATCGGAACTCCAACCGGATCTCTAACCATACCCCTCAACATAACCCTAACCCTAGGTCCAATCGGAACCCTAACCGGATCTGTATACCTAGCCCTCAACATAACCCTAACCCTAGGTCCAATCGGAAACCTAACCGGATCTCTAACCCTAGCCCTCAACATAACCCTAACCCTTGGTCCAATCGGAACCCTAAATGGAACTCTAACCCTAGCCCTCAACATAACTCTAACCCTAGGTCCATTCGGAACCCTAAACGGAACTCTAACCCTAGCCCTCAACATAACCCTAACCCTAGGTCCAATCGGAACCCTAACCGGATCTCTAACCCTAGCCCTCAACATAACCCTAACACTAGGTCCAATCGGATCCCTAACCGGGTCTGTATACTTAGCCCTCAACATAACCCTAACCCTAGGTCCAATTGGAACCCTAACCGGATCCCTAACCCTCGCCCTCAACGTAACCCTAACACTAGGACCAATCCGAACCCTAACCGGATCTCTACCCCTCGCCCTCAACATAACCCTAACTCGAGGTCCAATCGGAACCCTAACCTGACCTCTAACCCTAGCCCTCAACATAACCCTAACCCTAGGTCCAATCGGAACCCTAACCGGATCTCTAACCCTAGCCCTCAACATAACCCTAACCCTAGGTCCAATCGGAACCCTAACCGGATCTCTAACCCTAGCCCTCAACATAACCCTAACCCTAGGTCCAATCGGAACCCTAACCGGATCTGTATACCTAGCCCTCAACATAACCCTAACCCTAGGTCCAATCGGAAACCTAACCGGATCTCTAACCCTATCCCTCAACATAACCCTAACCCTAGGTCCAATCGGAACTCCAACCGGATCTCTAACCCTACCCCTCAACATAACCCTAACCCTAGGTCCAATCAGAACCCTAACCGGATCTGTATACCTAGCCCTCAACATAACCCTAACCCTAGGTCCAATCGGAAACCTAACCGGATCTCTAACCCTAGCCCTCAACATAACCCTAACCCTAGGTCCAATTGGAATCCTAATCAGATCTCTAACCATAGCCCTCAACATAACCCTAACCCTAGGTCCAATCGGAACCCTAACCGGATCTGTATACCTAGCCCTCAATATAACCCTAACCCTAGGTCCAATCGGAAACCTAACCGGATCTCTAACCCTAGCCCTCAATAAAACCCTAACCCTAGGTCCAATCGGAAGCCTAACAAGATCTCAAACCCTAGCCCTCAACATAACCCTAACCCTAGGTCCAATCGGAACCCTAACTTGATCTCTAACCCTAGCCCTCAACATAACCCTAACCCTAGGTCCAATCGGAACCCTAACCGGGTCTGTATACCTAGCCCTCAACATAACCCTAACCCTAGGTCCAATCGGAACCCTAACCGGATCCCTAAACCTAGCCCTCAACATAACCCTAACACTAGGACTAATCCGAACCCTAACCGGATCTCTACCTCTCGCCCTCAACATAACCCTAACTCGAGCTCCAATCGGAACCCTAACCGGACCTCTAACCCTAGCCCTCAACATAACAATAACCCTAGGTCCAATCGGAACCCTAACCGGATCTGTATACCTAGCCCTCAACATAACCCTAACCCTAGGTCCAATCGGAACTCCAACCGGATCTCTAACCCTAGCCCTCAACATAACCCTAACCCTAGGTCCAATCAGAACCCTAACCGGATCTGTATACCTAGCCCTCAACATACCCCTAACCCTAGGTCCAATCGGAAACCTAACCGGATCTCTAACCCTTGCCCTCAACATAACCCTAACCCTAGGTCCAATCGGAATCCTAATCAGATCTCTAACCATAGCCCTCAACATAACCCTAACCCTAGGTCCAATCGGAACCCTAACCGGATCTGTATACCTAGCCCTCAAAATAACCCTAACCCTAGGTCCAATCGGAAACCTAACCGGATCTCTAACCCTAGCCCTCAACATAACCCTAACCCTAGGTCCAATCGGAAACCTAACCAGATCTCTAACCCTAGCCCTCAACATAACCCTAACCCTAGGTTCAATCGGAACCCTAACCTGATCTCTAACCCAAGCCCTCAACATAACCCTAACCCTAGGTCCAATCGGAACCCTAACCTGATCTCTAACCCTAGCCCTCAACATAACCCTAACCCTAGGTCCAATCGGAACCCTAACCGGATATCTAACCCTAGCCCTCAACATAACCCTAACCCTAGGTCCAATCGGAACCCTAACCGGATCTCTAACCCTAGCCCTCAACATAACACTAACCCTAGGTCCAATCGGAACCCTAACCGGATCTGAACACTAGCCCTCAATATAACCCTAACCCTAGGTCCAATCGGAACCCTAACGGGATCTCTAATCCTAGCCCTCAACATAACCCTAACCCTAGGTCCAATCGGAAACCTAACCGGATCTCTAACCCTAGCCCTCAACATAACCCTAACCCTAGGTCCAATCGGAACCTTAACCGAATCTCTAACCGTATCCCTCAACATAACCCTAACCCTAGGTCCAATCGGAACCCTAACCTGATCTCTAACCCTAGCCCTCAACATAACCCTAACCCTAGGTCCAATCGGAACCCTAACCGGATCTCTAACCCTAGCCCTCAACATAACCCTAACCCTAGGTCCAATCGGAACCCTAACCGGATCTGTATACCTAGCCCTCAACATAACCCTAACCCTAGGTCCAATCGGAACCCTAACCGTATCTCTAACCATAGCCCTCAACCTAACCCTAACCCTAGGTCCAATCGGAACCCTAACCGGGTCTCTATACCTAGCCCTCAACATAACCCTAACCCTAGGTCCAATCGGAACGCTAACCGGATCCCTAACCCTAGCCCTAAACATAACCCTAACCCTAGGTCCAATCGGAACCCTAACCAGAACTCTAACCCTAGCCCTCAAAATAACCCTAACACTAGGTCCAATCGGAACCCTAACCGGATCCCTAACCCTAGCCCTCAACATAACCCTAACCCGAGGACCAATCCGAACCCTAAACGGATCTCTACCCCTCGCCCTCAACATAACCCTAACCCTAGATCCAAACGGAACCCTATCCGGATCTCTAACCCTAGCCCTAAACATAACCCTAACCCTAGGTCCAATCGGAACCCTAAATGGATATCTAACCCTAGCCCTCAAGGTAACCCTAACCCTAGGTCCAATCGGAACCCTAACCGGATATCTAACCCTAGCCCTCAACATAACCCTAACCCTAGGTCCAATCGGAACCCTAACCGGATCTGTATACCTAGCCCTCAACATAACCCTAACCCAAGGTCCAATCGGAAACCTAACCGGATCTCTAACCCTAGCCCTCAAATTAACCCTAACCCTAGGTCCAATCGGAAGCCTAACCAGATCTCAAACCCTAGCCCTCAACATAACCCTAACCCTAGGTCCAATCGGAACCCTAACCTGATCTCTAACCCTAGCCCTCAACATAACCCTAACCCTAGGTCCAATCGGAACCCTAACCGGGTCTGTATACCTAGCCCTCAACATAACCCTAACCCTAGGTCCAATCGGAACCCTAACCGGATCCCTAACCCTAGCCCTCAACATAACCCTAACACTAGGACTAATCCGAACCCTAACCGGATCTCTACCTCTCGCCCTCAACATAACCCTAACTCGAGGTCCAATCGGAACCCTAACCGGACCTCTAACCCTAGCCCTCAACATAACCCTAACCCTAGGTCCAATCGGAACCCTAACCGGATCCCTAACCCTAGCCCTAAACAGAACCCTAACCCTAGGACCAATCCGAACCCTAACCGGATCTCTACCCCTTGCCCTCAACATAACCCTAACCCGAGGTCCAATCGGAACCCTAACCGCATCTCTAAACCTAGCCCTAAACATAACCCTAACCCTAGGTCCAATCGGAACCCTAACCAGAACTCTAACCCTAGCCCTCAAAATAACCCTAACACTAGGTCCAATCGGAAGCCTAACCGGAACTCTAAACCTAGCCCTCAACATAACCCTAACCCTAGGTCCAATCGGAACCCTAACCAGATATCTATCCCTAGCCCTCAACATAACCCTAACCCTAGGTCCAATCGGAACCCTAACCGGATCTCTAACCCTACCCCTCAACATAACCCTAACCCTAGGACCAATCGGAACCCTAACCGGATCTCTAACCCTAGGCCTCAACATAACCCTAATCCTAGGTCCAATCGGAACCCTAACCGGATCTCTAACTCTAGCCCTCAACATAACCCTAACCCTAGGTCCAATTGGAACCCTAAACGGATATCTAACCCTAGCCCTCAACATAACCCTAACCCTAGGTCCAATCGGAACCCTAACCGGATCTCTAACCCTAGCCCTCAACATTACACTAACCCTAGGTCCAATCAGAACCCTAACCGGATCTCTAACCCTAGCCCTCAACATAACCCTAACCCTAGGTGCAATCGGAACCCTAAACGGATATCTAAGACTAGCCCTCAACATAACCCTAACCCTAGGTCCAATCGGAACCCTAACCGGGTCTGTATACCTAGCCCTCAACATAACCCTAACCCTAGGTCCAATCGGAACCCTAACCGGATCCCTAACCCTAGCCCTAAACAGAACCCTAACCTTAGGACCAATCCGAACCCTAACCGGATCTCTACCCCTTGCCCTCAACATAACCCTAACCCGAGGTCCAATCGGAACCCTAACCGCATCTCTAAACCTAGCCCTAAACATAACCCTAACCCTAGGTCCAATCGGAACCCTAAGCTGATCTCTAACCCTAGCCCTCAACATAACCCTAACCCTAGGTCCAATCGGAACCCTAACCGGATCTCTAACCCTAGCCCTCAACATAACCCTAACCCTAGGTCCAATCGGAACCCTAACCGGATATCTAACCCTAGCCCTCAACATAACCCTAACCCTAGGTCCAATCGGAACCCTAACCGGATCTCTAACCCTAGCCCTCAACATAACACTAACCCTAGGTCCAATCGGAACCCTAACCGGATCTGAACACTAGCCCTCAATATAACCCTAACCCTAGGTCCAATCGGAACCCTAACGGGATCTCTAACCCTAGCCCTCAACATAACCCTAACCCTAGGTCCAATCGGAAACCTAACCGGATCTCTAACCCTAGCCCTCAACATAACCCTAACCCTAGGTCCAATCGGAACCCTAACCTGATCTCTAACCCTAGCCCTCAACATAACCCTAACCCTAGGTCCAATCGGAACCCTAACCGGATCTCTAACCCTAGCCCTCAACATAACCCTAACCCTAGGTCCAATCGGAACCCTAACCGGATCTGTATACCTAGCCCTCAACATAACCCTAACCCTAGGTCCAATCGGAACCCTAACCGGATCTCTAACCATAGCCCTCAACCTAACCCTAACCCTAGGTCCAATCGGAACCCTAACCGGGTCTCTATACCTAGCCCTCAACATAACCCTAACCCTAGGTCCAATCGGAACCCTAACCGAATCCCTAACCCTAGCCCTAAACATAACCCTAACCCTAGGTCCAATCGGAACCCTAACCTGATCTCTAACCCTAGCCCTCAACATAACCCTAACCCTAGGTCCAATCGGAACCCTAACCGAATCTCTAACCCTAGCCCTCAACATAACCCTAACCCTAGGTCCAATCGGAACCCTAACCTGATCTCTAACCCTAGCCCTCAACATAACCCTAACCCTAGGTCCAATCGGAACCCTAACCGGATCTCTAACCCTAGCCCTCAACATAACCCTAACCCTAGGTCCAATCGGAACCCTAACCGGATCTGTATACCTAGCCCTCAACATAACCCTAACCCTAGGTCCAATCGGAACCCTAACCGGATCTCTAACCATAGCCCTCAACCTAACCCTAACCCTAGGTCCAATCGGAACCCTAACCGGGTCTCTATACCTAGCCCTCAACATAACCCTAACCCTAGGTCCAATCGGAACCCTAACCGAATCCCTAACCCTAGCCCTAAACATAACCCTAACCCTAGGTCCAATCGGAACCCTAACCAGAACTCTAACCCTAGCCCTCAAAATAACCCTAACACTAGGTCCAATCGGAACCCTAACCGGATCCCTAACCATAGCCCTCAACATAACCCTAACCCGAGGACCAATCCGAACCCTAAACGGATCTCTACCCCTCGCCCTCAACATAACCCTAACCCTATGTCCAATCGGAACCCTATCCGGATCTCTAACCCTAGCCCTCAACATAACCCTAACCCTAGGTCCAATCGGAACCCTAAATGGATATCTAACCCTAGCCCTCAACGTAACCCTAACCCTAGGTCCAATCGGAACCCTAACCGGATATCTAACCCTAGCCCTCAACATAACCCTAACCCTAGGTCCAATCGGAAACCTAACCGGATCTCTAACCCTAGCCCTCAACATAACCCTAACCCTAGGTCCAATCGGAAGCCTAACCAGATCTCAAACCCTAGCCCTCAACATAACCCTAACCCTAGGTCCAATCGGAACCCTAACCTGATCTCTAACCCTAGCCCTCAACATAACCCTAACCCTAGGTCCAATCGGAACCCTAACCGGGTCTGTATACCTAGCCCTCAACATAACCCTAACCCTAGGTCCAATCGGAACCCTAACCGGATCCCTAACCCTAGCCCTCAACATAACCCTAACACTAGGACTAATCCGAACTCTAACCGGATCTCTACCTCTCGCCCTCAACATAACCCTAACTCGAGGTCCAATCGGAACCCTAACCGGACCTCTAACCCTAGCCCTCAACATGACCCTAACCCTAGGTCCAATCGGAACCCTAACCGGGTCTGTATACCTAGCCCACAACATAACCCTAACCCTAGGTCCAATCGGAACCCTAACCGGATCCCTAACCCTAGCCCTAAACAGAACCCTAACCCTAGGACCAATCCGAACCCTAACCGGATCTCTACCCCTTGCCCTCAACATAACCCTAACCCGAGGTCCAATCGGAACCCTAACCGGATCTGTATACCTAGCCCTCAACATAACCCTAACCCTAGGTCCAATCGGAAACCTAACCGGATCTCTAACCCTATCCCTCAACATAACCCTAACCCTAGGTCCAATCGGAACTCCAACCGGATCTCTAACCCTAGCCCTCAACATAACCCTAACCCTAGGTCCAATCAGAACCCTAACCGGATCTGTATACCTAGCCCTCAACATAACCCTAACCCTAGGTCCAATCGGAAACCTAACCGGATTTCTAAACCTTGCCCTCAACATAACCCTAACCCTAGGTCCAATCGGAATCCTAATCAGAACTCTAACCATAGCCCTCAACATAACCCTAACCCTAGGTCCAATCGGAACCCTAACCGGATCTGTATACCTAGCCCTCAAAATAACCCTAACCCTAGGTCCAATCGGAACCCTAACCGGATCCCTAACCCTATCTCTAAACATAACCCTAACCCTAGGACCAATCCGAACCCTAACCGGATCTCTACCCCTCGCCCTCAACATAACCCTAACCCGAGGTCCAATCGGAACCCTATCCAGAACTCTAAACCTAGCCCTCAACATAACCCTAACAGTAGGTCCAATCGGAACCCTAACCTGATCTCTAAACCTACCCCTCAACATAACCCTAACCCTAGGTCTAATCGGAACCCTAACCGGATCTCTAACCCTAGCCCTCAACATGACCCTAACACTAGGACCAATCCGAACCCTAATCGGATCTCTACCCCTCGCCCTCAACATAACCCTAAGTCGAGGTACAATCGGAACCCTAACCGGATTTCTAACCCTAGCCCTCAACATAACCCTAACCCTAGGTCCAATCGGAACCCTAACCGGATCTATAACCCTAGCCCTCAACATAAACCTAACCCTAGGTCCAATCGGAACCCTAACCGGATCTATAACCCTAGCCCTCAACATAACCCTAACCGTAGGTCCAATTGGAACCCTAAACGGATATCTAACCCTAGCCCTTAACATAACCCTATCCCTAGGTCCAATCGGAACCCTAACCGGATCTCTAACCCTAGCCCTCAACATAACCCTAACCCTAGGTCCAATCGGAACCCTAACCGGATCTGTATACCTAGCCCTCAACATAACCCTAACCCTAGGTCCAATCGGAACCCTAACCGGATCTCTAACCATAGCCCTCAACCTAACCCTAACCCTAGGTCCAATCGGAACCCTAACCGGGTCTCTATACCTAGCCCTCAACATAACCCTAACCCTAGGTCCAATCGGAACGCTAACCGGATCCCTAACCCTAGCCCTAAACATAACCCTAACCCTAGGTCCAATCGGAACCCTAACCAGAACTCTAACCCTAGCCCTCAAAATAACCCTAACACTAGGTCCAATCGGAACCCTAACCGGATCCCTAACCCTAGCCCTCAACATAACCCTAACCCGAGGACCAATCCGAACCCTAAACGGATCTCTACCCCTCGCCCTCAACATAACCCTAACCCTAGATCCAATCGGAACCCTATCCGGATCTCTAACCCTAGCCCTCAACATAACCCTAACCCTAGGTCCAATCGGAACCCTAAATGGATATCTAACCCTAGCCCTCAACGTAACCCTAACCCTAGGTCCAATCGGAACCCTAACCGGATATCTATCCCTAGCCCTCAACATAACCCTAACCCTAGGTCCAATCGGAACCCTAACCGGATCTGTATACCTAGCCCTCAACATAACCCTAACCCTAGGTCCAATCGGAAACCTAACCGGATCTCTAACCCTAGCCCTCAACATAACCCTAACCCTTGGTCCAATCGGAACCCTAAATGGAACTCTAACCCTAGCCCTCAACATAACTCTAACCCTAGGTCCATTCGGAACCCTAAACGGAACTCTAACCCTAGCCCTCAACATAACCCTAACCCTAGGTCCAATCGGAACCCTAACCGGATCTCTAACCCTAGCCCTCAACATAACCCTAACACTAGGTCCAATCGGATCCCTAACCGGGTCTGTATACTTAGCCCTCAACATAACCCTAACCCTAGGTCCAATTGGAACCCTAACCGGATCCCTAACCCTCGCCCTCAACATAACCCTAACACTAGGACCAATCCGAACCCTAACCGGATCTCTACCCCTCGCCCTCAACATAACCCTAACTCGAGGTCCAATCGGAACCCTAACCTGACCTCTAACCCTAGCCCTCAACATAACCCTAACCCTAGGTCCAATCGGAACCCTAACCGGATCTCTAACCCTAGCCCTCAACATAACCCTAACCCTAGGTCCAATCGGAACCCTAACCGGATCTCTAACCCTAGCCCTCAACATAACCCTAACCCTAGGTCCAATCGGAACCCTAACCGGATCTGTATACCTAGCCCTCAACATAACGCTAACCCTAGGTCCAATCGGAAACCTAACCGGATCTCTAACCCTATCCCTCAACATAACCCTAACCCTAGGTCCAATCGGAACTCCAACCGGATCTCTAACCCTACCCCTCAACATAACCCTAACCCTAGGTCCAATCAGAACCCTAACCGGATCTGTATACCTAGCCCTCAACATAACCCTAACCCTAGGTCCAATCGGAAACCTAACCGGATCTCTAACCCTAGCCCTCAACATAACCCTAACCCTAGGTCCAATCGGAATCCTAATCAGATCTCTAACCATAGCCCTCAACATAACCCTAACCCTAGGTCCAATCGGAACCCTAACCGGATCTGTATACCTAGCCCTCAACATAACCCTAACCCTAGGTCCAATCGGAAACCTAACCGGATCTCTAACACTAGCCCTCAATATAACCCTAACCCTAGGTCCAATCGGAAGCCTAACCAGATCTCAAACCCTAGCCCTCAACATAACCCTAACCCTAGGTCCAATCGGAACCCTAACCTGATCTCTAACCCTAGCCCTCAACATAACCCTAACCCTAGGTCCAATCGGAACCCTAACCGGGTCTGTATACCTAGCCCTCAACATAACCCTAACCCTAGGTCCAATCGGAACCCTAACCGGATCCCTAAACCTAGCCCTCAACATAACCCTAACACTAGGACTAATCCGAACCCTAACCGGATCTCTACCTCTCGCCCTCAACATAACCCTAACTCGAGCTCCAATCGGAACCCTAACCGGACCTCTAACCCTAGCCCTCAACATAACCCTAACCCTAGGTCCAATCGGAACCCTAACCGGATCTGTATACCTAGCCCTCAACATAACCCTAACCCTAGGTCCAATCGGAACTCCAACCGGATCTCTAACCCTAGCCCTCAACATAACCCTAACCCTAGGTCCAATCAGAACCCTAACCGGATCTGTATACCTAGCCCTCAACATAACCCTAACCCTAGGTCCAATCGGAAACCTAACCGGATCTCTAACCCTTGCCCTCAACATAACCCTAACCCTAGGTCCAATCGGAATCCTAATCAGATCTCTAACCATAGCCCTCAACATAACCCTAACCCTAGGTCCAATCGGAACCCTAACCGGATCTGTATACCTAGCCCTCAAAATAACCCTAACCCTAGGTCCAATCGGAAACCTAACCGGATCTCTAACCCTAGCCCTCAACATAACCCTAACCCTAGGTCCAATCGGAAACCTAACCAGATCTCTAACCCTAGCCCTCAACATAACCCTAACCCTAGGTTCAATCGGAACCCTAACCTGATCTCTAACCCAAGCCCTCAACATAACCCTAACCCTAGGTCCAATCGGAACCCTAACCTGATCTCTAACCCTAGCCCTCAACATAACCCTAACCCTAGGTCCAATCGGAACCCTAACCGGATCTCTAACCCTAGCCCTCAACATAACCCTAACCCTAGGTCCAATCGGAACCCTAACCGGATATCTAACCCTAGCCCTCAACATAACCCTAACCCTAGGTCCAATCGGAACCCTAACCGGATCTCTAACCCTAGCCCTCAACATAACACTAACCCTAGGTCCAATCGGAACCCTAACCGGATCTGAACACTAGCCCTCAATATAACCCTAACCCTAGGTCCAATCGGAACCCTAACGGGATCTCTAACCCTAGCCCTCAACATAGCCCTAACCCTAGGTCCAATCGGAAACCTAACCGGATCTCTAACCCTAGCCCTCAACATAACCCTAACCCTAGGTCCAATCGGAACCTTAACCGAATCTCTAACCCTATCCCTCAACATAACCCTAACCCTAGGTCCAATCGGAACCCTAACCTGATCTCTAACCCTAGCCCTCAACATAACCCTAACCCTAGGTCCAATCGGAACCCTAACCGGATCTCTAACCCTAGCCCTCAACATAACCCTAACCCTAGGTCCAATCGGAACCCTAACCGGATCTGTATACCTAGCCCTCAACATAACCCTAACCCTAGGTCCAATCGGAACCCTAACCGGATCTCTAACCATAGCCCTCAACCTAACCCTAACCCTAGGTCCAATCGGAACCCTAACCGGGTCTCTATACCTAGCCCTCAACATAACCCTAACCCTAGGTCCAATCGGAACGCTAACCGGATCCCTATCCCTAGCCCTAAACATAACCCTAACCCTAGGTCCAATCGGAACCCTAACCGGATCCCTAACCCTCGCCCTCAACATAACCCTAACCCGAGGACCAATCCGAACCCTAAACGGATCTCTACCCCTCGCCCTCAACATAACCCTAACCCTAGATCCAAACGGAACCCTATCCGGATCTCTAACCCTAGCCCTCAACATAACCCTAACCCTAGGTCCAATCGGAACCCTAAATGGATATCTAACCCTAGCCCTCAAGGTAACCCTAACCCTAGGTCCAATCGGAACCCTAACCGGATATCTAACCCTAGCCCTCAACATAACCCTAACCCTAGGTCCAATCGGAACCCTAACCGGATCTGTATACCTAGCCCTCAACATAACCCTAACCCTAGGTCCAATCGGAAACCTAACCGGATCTCTAACCCTAGCCCTCAACATAACCCTAACCCTAGGTCCAATCGGAAGCCTAACCAGATCTCAAACCCTAGCCCTCAACATAACCCTAACCCTAGGTCCAATCGGAACCCTAACCTGATCTCTAACCCTAGCCCTCAACATAACCCTAACCCTAGGTCCAAACGGAACCCTAACCGGGTCTGTATACCTAGCCCTCAACATAACCCTAACCCTAGGTCCAATCGGAACCCTAACCGGATCCCTAACCCTAGCCCTCAACATAACCCTAACACTAGGACTAATCCGAACCCTAACCGGATCTCTACCTCTCGCCCTCAACATAACCCTAACTCGAGGTCCAATCGGAACCCTAACCTGACCTCTAACCCTAGCCCTCAACATAACCCTAACCCTAGGTCCAATCGGAACCCTAACCGGATCCCTAACCCTAGCCCTAAACAGAACCCTAACCCTAGGACCAATCCGAACCCTAACCGGATCTCTACCCCTTGCCCTCAACATAACCCTAACCCGAGGTCCAATCGGAACCCTAACCGCATCTCTAAACCTAGCCCTAAACATAACCCTAACCCTAGGTCCAATCGGAACCCTAACCAGAACTCTAACCCTAGCCCTCAAAATAACCCTAACACTAGGTCCAATCGGAAGCCTAACCGGAACTCTAAACCTAGCCCTCAACATAACCCTAACCCTAGGTCCAATCGGAACCCTAACCAGATATCTATCCCTAGCCCTCAACATAACCCTAACCCTAGGTCCAATCGGAACCCTAACCGGATCTCTAACCCTACCCCTCAACATAACCCTAACCCTAGGACCAATCCGAACCCTAACCGGATCTCTAACCCTAGGCCTCAACATAACCCTAATCCTAGGTCCAATCGGAACCCTAACCGGATCTCTAACTCTAGCCCTCAACATAACCCTAACCCTAGGTCCAATTGGAACCCTAAACGGATATCTAACCCTAGCCCTCAACATAACCCTAACCCTAGGTCCAATCGGAACCCTAACCGGATCTCTAACCCTAGCCCTCAACATTACACTAACCCTAGGTGCAATCGGAACCCTAAACGGATATCTAAGACTAGCCCTCAACATAACCCTAACCCTAGGTCCAATCGGAACCCTAACCGGGTCTGTATACCTAGCCCTCAACATAACCCTAACCCTAGGTCCAATCGGAACCCTAACCGGATCCCTAACCCTAGCCCTAAACAGAACCCTAACCCTAGGACCAATCCGAACCCTAACCGGATCTCTACCCCTTGCCCTCAACATAACCCTAACCCGAGGTCCAATCGGAACCCTAACCGCATCTCTAAACCTAGCCCTAAACATAACCCTAATCCTAGGTCCAATCGGAACCCTAACCGGATCTCTAACCCTACCCCTCAACATAACCCTAACCCTAGGACCAATCCGAACCCTAACCGGATCTCTAACCCTAGGCCTCAACATAACCCTAATCCTAGGTCCAATCGGAACCCTAACCGGATCTCTAACTCTAGCCCTCAACATAACCCTAACCCTAGGTCCAATTGGAACCCTAAACGGATATCTAACCCTAGCCCTCAACATAACCCTAACCCTAGGTCCAATCGGAACCCTAACCGGATCTCTAACCCTAGCCCTCAACATTACACTAACCCTAGGTGCAATCGGAACCCTAAACGGATATCTAAGACTAGCCCTCAACATAACCCTAACCCTAGGTCCAATCGGAACCCTAACCGGGTCTGTATACCTAGCCCTCAACATAACCCTAACCCTAGGTCCAATCGGAACCCTAACCGGATCCCTAACCCTAGCCCTAAACAGACCCCTAACCCTAGGACCAATCCGAACCCTAACCGGATCTCTACCCCTTGCCCTCAACATAACCCTAACCCGAGGTCCAATCGGAACCCTAACCGCATCTCTAAACCTAGCCCTAAACATAACCCTAACCCTAGGTCCAATTGGAACCCTAAACGGATATCTAACCCTAGCCCTCAACATAACCCTAACCCTAGGTCCAATTGGAACCCTAAACGGATATCTAACCCTAGCCCTCAACATAACCCTAACCCTAGGTCCAATCGGAACCCTAATCGGATCTCTAACCCTAGCCCTCAACATAACCCTAACCCTAGGTGCAATCGGAACCCTAAACGGATATCTAAGACTAGCCCTCAACATAACCCTAACCCTAGGTCCAATCGGAACCCTAACCGGGTCTGTATACCTAGCCCTCAACATAACCCTAACCCTAGGTCCAATCGGAACCCTAACCGGATCCCTAACCCTAGCCCTAAACAGAACCCTAACCCTAGGACCAATCCGAACCCTAACCGGATCTCTACCCCTTGCCCGCAACATAACCCTAACCCGAGGTCCAATCGGAACCCTAACCGCATCTCTAAACCTAGCCCTAAACATAACCCTAACCCTAGGTCCAATCGGAACCCTAACCTGATCTCTAACCCTAGCCCTCAACATAACCCTAACCCTAGGTCCAATCGGAACCCTAACCGGATCTCTAACCCTAGCCCTCAACATAACCCTAACCCTAGGTCCAATCGGAACCCTAACCGGATATCTAACCCTAGCCCTCAACATAACCCTAACCCTAGGTCCAATCGGAACCCTAACCGAATCTCTAACCCTAGCCCTCAACATAACACTAACCCTAGGTCCAATCGGAACCCTAACCGGATCTGAACACTAGCCCTCAATATAACCCTAACCCTAGGTCCAATCGGAACCCTAACCGGATCTCTAACCCTAGCCTTCAACATAACCCTAACCCTAGGTCCAATCGTAACGCTAACTTGATCTCTAACCCAAGCCCTCACCATAACCCTAACCCTAGGTCCAATCGTAACCCTAACCGGATCTCTAACCCTAGCCCTCAACATAACCCTAACCCTAGGTCCAATCGTAACCCTAACCGGATCCTGAACCACAGCCCTCAACATAACCCTAACCCTAGGTCCAATCGTAACCCTAACCGGATCTCTAACCCTAGCCTCGAACATAACTCTAACCCTAGGTCCAATCGAAACCCTAACCGTATCTCTAACCCTAGCCCCGAACATAACCCTAACCCTAGGTCCAATAGGAACCCTAACCAGATTTCTAACCCAAGCCCTCACCATAACCCTAACCCTAGGTCCAATCGGAACCCTAACCGGATCTCTAACCCTAGCCCTCAACATAATCCTAACCCTAGTTCCAATCGTAACCCTAACCGGATCTCTCACCCTAGCCCTCAAGATAACCCTAATCCTAGGTGCAATCGTAACCCTAACCGGATCTCTAAACCTAGCCCTCAACATAACCCTAACCCTAGGTCCAATGGAAACCCTAACCGGATCTCTAACCCTAGCCTTCAACATAACCCTAACCCTAGGTCCAATCGTAACGCTAACTTGATCTATAACTCTAGTCCTCAAGATAACCCTAACCCTAGGTCCAATCGGAACCCTAAACGTAACTCTAACCCTAGCCCTCAACATAAGCCTAACCCTAGGTCCAACGGAAACATAACCGGAACTCTAAACCGAACCCTAAACATAACACTATCCTAGGTCCAATCGGAACCCTATCCGTATCTCTAAACCTAGCCCTCAACTTAACCCTAACCCTAGGTCCAATCGTAACCCTAATCGGATCTCTAACAGTAACCCTAAACATAACACTAACCCTAGGTCCAATCGAAACCCTAACCGTATCTCTAACCTTAGCCCTCAACATAACTCTAACCCTAGGTCCAATCGGAACCCTAACCGGATCTCTCACGCGAACCCTCAACATAACCCTAACCCTAGGTCCAATCGGAACCCTAACCGGATCTCTCACGCTAACCCTCAACATAACCCTAACCCTAGGTCCAATCGGAACCCTAACCAGATCTCTAACCCTAGCCCGCAACATAACCCAATCCATAGGTCCAATCGGAACCCTAACCGGATCTCTCACGCTAACCCTCAACATAACCCTAACCCTAGGTCCAATCGGAACCCTAACCGGATCTCTCACGCTAACCCTCAACATAACCCTAACCCTAGGTCCAATCGGAACCCTAACCAGATCTCTAACCCTAGCCCGCAACATAACCCAATCCGTAGGTCCAATTGGAACCCTGACCGGATCTCTAATCCTAGCCCTCAACATAACCCTAACCCTAGGTGCAATCGTATCCCTAACCGGATTTCTAAATCTAGCCCTCAACGTAATCCTAACCCTAGGTCCGATCGTAACCCTAACCGGATCTCTAACCCTAGCCTTCAACGTAACCCTAACCCTAGGTCCAATCGTAACCCTAACTGGAACTCTAACCCTAGCCCTCAACATAACCCTAACCCTAGGTCCGATCGGAACCCTAATCGGATCTCTAACCCTAGCTCTCACAGTAACCCTAACCCTAGGTCCAATCGGAACCCTAACCGATTCTCTAACCCTAGCCCTCAAAGTAACCCTAACCCTAGGTCCAATCGGAACCCTAACCGGATCTCTAACCCTAGCCCTCAAAGTAACCCTAACCCTAGGTCCAATCGGAACCCTAACTGGATCTCTAACCCTAGCCCACAACGTAACCCTAACCTTAGGTCCAATCGGAACCCTAACCAGATCTCTAACCCTAGCCCCGAATATAACCCTAACCCTAGGTCCAATCGGAACCCTAACCTGCTCTCTAACCGTAGCCCTCAACATAACCCTAATCCTAGGTCCAATCGGAACCCTAACCGGATATCTAAACCTAGCCCTCAACATAACCCTAACCCTAGGTCCAATCGTAACGCTAACTTGATCTCTAAACCTAGCCCTCAACATAACCCTAACCCTAGGTACAATCGGAACCCTAACCGGATCTCTAACCCAAGCCCTCACCATAACCCTAACCCTAGGTCCAATCGTAACCCTAACCGGATCTCTAACCATAGCCCTCAACATAACCCTTACCCTAGGTCCAATCGTAACCCTAACCGGATCTCTAACCCTAGCCCTCAACATAACCCTAACCCTAGGTCCAATCGTAACCCTAACCGGATCTCTAACCCTAGCCCTCAACTTAACCGTAACCCTAGGTCCAATCGGAACCCTAACCGTAACTCTAACCCTAAACGTCAACATGACCCGAACCCTACGTCCAATAGTAAGCCTAACCGGATCCTGAACCCTACCTTCACCATAACCCTAACCATAGGTCCAATCGGAACCCTAACCCTATCTCTAACCCTAGCCCTCAACTTAACCCTAACCCTAGGTCCAATCGAAACCCTAACCGTATCTCTAACGCTAGCCCTCAACTTAACCCTAACCCTAGGTCCAATCGAAACCTTAACCGTATCTCTAACCCTAGCCCTCAACTTAACCCTAACCCTAGGTCCAATCGTAACCCTAACCGGATCTCTAACAGTAACCCTAAACATAACTCTAACCCTAGGTTCAATCGAAACCCTAACCGTATCTCTAACCCTAGCCCCGAACATAACCCTAACCCTAGGTCCAATCGGAACCCTAACCTTCTCTCTAACCGTAGCCCTCAACTTAACCCTAACCCTAGGTCCAATCGGAACCCTAACCCTATCTCTAACCCTAGCCCTCAACATAACCCTAATCCTAGGTCCAATCGGAACCCTAACCGGATTTCTAACCCAAGCCCTCACCATAACCCTAACCCTCGGTCCAATCGTAACCCTAACGGGATCTCTAACCATATGCCTCAACATAACCGTAACCCTAGGTCCAATCGGAACCCTAAACGGATCTCTAAACCTAGCCCTCAACATAACCCTAACCCTAGGTCCAATCGTAACCCTAACCGGATCTCTCACCCTAGCCCTCAAGATAACCCTAATCCTAGGTGCAATCGTAACCCTAACCTGATCTATAACCCTAGCCCTAAACATAACCCTAACCCTAGGTCCAATCGGAACCCTAACCCTAACTCTAACCCTAGCCCTCAACTTAACCCTAACCCTCGGTCCAATCGTAACCCTAACCGGATCTCTAACAGTAACCCTAAACATAACTCTAACCCTAGGTCCAATCGAAACCCTAACCGTATCTCTAACCTTAGCCCCGAACATAACCCTAACCCTAGGTCCAATCGGAACCCTAACCTGCTCTCTAACCGTAGCCCTCAACATAACCCTAATCCTAGGTCCAATCGGAACCCTAACCGGATCTCTAACAGTAACCCTAAACATAACTCTAACCCTAGGTCCAATCGAAACCCTAACCGGATCTCTAACCCTAGCCCTCAACTTAACCCTAACCCTAGGTCCAATCGTAACCCTAACCGGATCTCTAACCCTAACCCTCAACATAACGCTAATCCTAGGTCCAATCGGAACCCTAACCAGATCTCTAACCCTAGCCCTCAACATAACCCTAACCCTAGGTGTAATCGTAACCCTAAACGGATATCTACCTCTAGCCCTCAACATAACCCTAACCCTAGGTCCTATGGGAACTATAACCTGATCTCTAACCCTAGCCCTCAACATAACCCTAACCCTAGGCCCAATCGTTACCCTAACCGGATCTCTAACCCTAGCCCTCAACATAACCCTAACCCTAGGTCTAATCGGAACCCTAACCGGATCTCTTAACCTAGCCCTCAACATAGCCCTAACCCTCGGTCAAATCGTAAGAATAACCGGATCCTGAACCCCAGCCCTCAACATAACCCTAACCCTAGGTCCAATCGTAACCCTAACGGGATCACTAACCATTTGCCTCAACATAACCCTAACCCTAGGTCCAATCGGAACCCTAACCGGATCTCTAACACTAGCCCTCAACATAACCCTAACCCTAGGTCCAATCGTAACCCTAACCGGATCTCTCACCCTAGCCCTCAAGATAACCCTAATCCTAGGTGCAATCGTAACCCTAACCGGATCTCTAAACCTAGCCCTCAACATAACCCTAACCCTAGGTCCAATGGTAACCCTAACCGGATCTCTAACCCTAGCCTTCAACATAACCCTAACCCTAGGTCCAATCGTAACGCTAACTTCATCTCTAACCCTAGGCCTCAACATAACCCTAACCCTAGGTACAATCGGAACCCTAACCGGATCTCTAACCCAAGCCCTCACCATAACCCTAACCCTAGGTCCAATCGAAACCCTAACCGGATCTCTAACCATAGCCCTCAACATAACCCTTACCCTAGGTCCAATCGTAACCCTAACCGGATCCTGAACCACAGCCCTCAACATAACCCTAACCCTAGGTCCAATCGTAACCCTAACCGGATCTCTAACCCTAGTCCTCAACTTAACCGTAACCCTAGGTCCAATCGGAACCCTAACCGTAACTCTAACCCTAACCGTCAACATGACCCGAACCCTAGGTCCAATAGTAAGCCTAACCGGATCCTGAACCCTACCTTCACCATAACCCTAACCCTAGGTCCAATCGTAACCCTAACCGGATCTCTAATCATAGCCCTCAACATAACCCTTACCCTGGGTCCAATCGTAACCCTAACCGGATCTCTAACCCTAGCCCTCAACTTAACCCTAACCCTAGGTCCAATCGTAACCCTAACCGTATCTCTAACCCTAGCCCTCAACATAACCCTAACCCTAGGTCCAATCGGAACCCTAAACGGATCTCTAACCCTAACCCTCAACATAACGCTAATCCTAGGTCCAATCGGAACCCTAACCAGATCTCTAACCCTAGCCCTCAACATAACCCTAACCCTAGGTGTAATCGTAACCCTAAACGGATATCTACCTCTAGCCCTCAACATAACCCTAACCCTAGGTCCTATGGGAACTATAACCTGATCTCTAACCCTAGCCCTCAACATAACCCTAACCCTAGGCCCAATCGTTACCCTAACCGGATCTCTAACCCTAGCCCTCAACATAACCCTAACCCTAGGTCTAATCGGAACCCTAACCGGATCTCTTAACCTAGCCCTCAACATAACCCTAACCCTCGGTCAAATCGTAAGAATAACCGGATCCTGAACCCCAGCCCTCAACATAACCCTAACCCTAGGTCTAAACGGAACCCTAACCGGATCTCTAAACCTAGCCCTCAACATAACCCTAACCCTCGGTCAAATCGTAAGAATAACCGGATCCTGAACCCCAGCCCTCAACATAACCCTAACCCTAGGTCCAATCGGAACCCTAACCGTATCTCTAACCCTAGCCCTCAACATAACCCTAACGCTAGGTCCAATCGTAACCCTAACCGTCTCTCTAACCCTAGCCCTCAACATAACCCTAACACTAGGTCCAATCGTAACCCTAACCGGATCTCTAATCCGAGCCCTCAACATAACCCTAACACTAGGTCTAATCGTAACCCTGACCGGAACTGTAACCCTGGCCCTCAACATAACCCTAACGCTAGGTCCAATCGAATCCGAAGCGGATGTCTAATCCCAGCCCTCAACATAACCCTAACCCAAGGTCCTATCGTAACCCTAAACGTCTCTCTAACCCTAGCCCTCAACATAACCCTAACCCTTTGTCCAATCGTAACCCCAACCGTCTCTCTAACCAGAGCCCTCAACATAAATCTAACCCTAGGTCCAATCGTAACCCTGACCGAATCTCTAACCCCAGCCCTCAATATAACACTAACCCTAGGTCCAAGCAAAACCCTATCTGTCTCTCTAACCCTAGCCCTCAAGATAACCCTCACCCTAGGTCCAATCGTAACCCTAACCGGATCTCTAACCCTAGCCCTCAACATAACCCTAACCCTAGGTCCAATCGTAAGCCTACCAAGATCTCTAATCCTAGCCCTCAACATAACCCTAACACTAGGTCAAATCGTAACCCTATAGGGATCTCTAACGCTAGCCCTCAACATAACCCTCACCCTAGGTCCAATCGGAACCCTAACCAGATCTCTAACCCTAGCCCCGAACATAACCCTAACCCTAGGTCCAATCGGAACCCTAACCTGCTCTCTAACCATAGCCCTCAACATAACCCTAATCCTAGGTCCAATCGGAACCCTAACCTGCTCTCTAAACCTAGCCCTCAACATAACCCTAACCCTAGGTCCAATGGTAACCCTAACCGGATCTCTAACCCTAGCCTTCAACATAACCCTAACCCTAGGTCCAATCGTAACGCTAACTTGATCTCTAACCCTAGCCCTCAACATAACCCTAGCCCTAGGTACAATCGGAACCCTAACCGGATCTCTAACCCAAGCTCTCACCATAACCCTAACCCTAGATCCAATCGGAACCATAACCGTATCTCTAACCCTAGCCCTCAACATAACCCTAACCCTAGGTCCAATCGTAACCCTAACCGTCTCTCTAACCCTAGCCCTCAACATAACCCTTACACTAGGTCCAATCGTAACCCTAACCGGATCTCTAACCCTAGCCCTCAACATAACCCTAACCCTAGGTCCAATCGTAACCCTATCGGGGTCTCTAACGCTAGCGCTCAACATAACCCTCACCCTAGGTCCAATCGTAACCTTAACCGGATCTCTAAAGCTAGCCCTCAACATAACCCTAACCCTAGGTCTAATCGTAACCCTAACCGGATCTCTAACCCTAGACCTCAACATAACCCTAACCCTAGGTCCAATGGGAACCCTAACCGGATCTCTAACCGTAGCCCTCAACATAACCCTAACCCTAGGTCCAATCGTAACCCTAACCGGATCTCTAATCCGAGCCCTCAACATAACCCTAACACTAGGTCTAATCGTAACCCTGACCGGAACTGTAACCCTAGCCCTCAACATAACCCTAACGCTAGGTCCAATCGAATCCGAAGCGGATGTCTAATCCCAGCCCTCAACATAACCCTAACCCAAGGTCCTATCGTAACCCTAAACGTCTCTCTAACCCTAGCCCTCAACATAACCCTAACCCTTTGTCCAATCGTAACCCCAACCGTCTCTCTAACCAGAGCCCTCAACATAAATCTAACCCTAGGTCCAATCGTAACCCTGACCGAATCTCTAACCCCAGCCCTCAATATAACACTAACCCTAGGTCCAAGCAAAACCCTATCTGTCTCTCTAACCCTAGCCCTCAAGATAACCCTCACCCTAGGTCCAATCGTAACCCTAACCGTCTCTCTAACCCTAGCCCTCAACATAACCCTAACCCTAGGTCCAATCGTAAGCCTACCAGGATCTCTAATCCTAGCCCTCAACATAACCCTAATACTAGGTCAAATCGTAACCCTATCGGGATCTCTAACGCTAGCCCTCAACATAACCCTCACCCTAGGTCCAATCGGAATCCTAACCAGATCTCTAACCCTAGCCCCGAAAATAACCCTAACCCTAGGTCCAATCGGAACCCTAACCTGCTCTCTAACCATAGCCCTCAACATAAAGCTAATCCTAGGTCCAATCGGAACCCTAACCTGCTCTCTAAACCTAGCCCTCAACATAACCCTAACCCTAGGTCCAATGGTAACCCTAACCGGAACTCTAACCCTAGCCTTCAACATAACCCTAACCCTAGGTCCAATCGTAACGCTAACTTGATCTCTAACCCTAGCCCTCAACATAACCCAAACCCTAGGTACAATCGGAACCCTAACCGGATCTCTAACCCAAGCTCTCACCATAACCCTAACCCTAGGTCCAATCGTAACCCTAACCGGATCTCTAACCCTAGCCCTCAACATAACCCTAACCCTAGGTCCAATCGTAACCCTAACCGGATCCTGAACCACAGCCCTCAACATAACCCTAACCCTAGGTCCAATCGTAACCCTAACCGGATCTCTAACCCTAGCCCTCAACTTAACCGTAACCCTAGGTCCAATCGGAACCCTAACCGTAACTCTAACCCTAACCGTCAACATGACCCGAACCCTAGGTCCAATAGTAAGCCTATCCGGATCCTGAACCCTACCTTCAACATAACCCTAATCCTAGGTCCAATTTGAACCCTAACCGGATCTCTAACCCTAGCCCTAAACATAACCCTAACCCTAGGTCCAATCGGAACCCTAACCGGATCTCTAACAGTAACCCTAAACATAACTCTAACCCTAGGTCCAATCGAAACCCTAACCGTATCTCTAACCCTAGCCCCGAACATAACCCTAACCCTAGGTCCAACCGGAACCCTAACCTTCTCTCTAACCGTAGCCCTCAACATAACCCTAATCCTAGGTCCAATCGGAACCCTAACCGGATTTCTAACCCAAGCCCTCACCATAACCCTAACCCTAGGTCCAATCGTAACCCTAAAGGGATCTCTAACCATATGCCTTAACATAACCCTAACCCTAGGTCCAATATGAACCCTAACCGGATCTCTAACCCTAGCCCTCAACATAACTCTAACCCTAGGTCGAATCGGAACCCTAACTGGATCTCTAACCCTAGCCCTCAACGTAACCCTAACCTTAGGTCCAATCGGAACCCTAACCAGATCTCTAACCCTAGCCCCGAACATAACCCTAATCCTAGGTCCAATCGGAACCCTAACCGGATCTCTAAACCTAGCCCTCAACATAACCCTAACCCTAGGTCCAATGGTAACCCTAACCGGATCTCTAACCCTAGCCTTCAACATAACCCTAACCCTAGGTCCAATCGTAACGCTAACTTGATCTCTAACCCTAGCCCTCAACATAACCCTAACCCTAAGTACAATCGGAACCCTAACCGGATCTCTAACCCAAGCCCTCACCATAACCCTAACCCTAGGTCCAATCGTAACCCTAACCGGATCTCTATCCCTAGCCCTCAACATAACCCTAACCCTAGGTCCAATCGTAACCCTAACCGGATCCTGAACCACAGCCCTCAACATAACCCTAACCCTAGGTCCAATCGTAACCCTAACCGGATCTCTAACCCTAGCCCCGAACATAACTCTAACCCTAGGTCCAATCGAAACCCTAACCGTATCTCTAACATTAGCCCTGAACATAACCCTAACCCTAGGTCCAATAGGAACCCTAACCGGATTTCTAACCCAAGCCCTCACCATAACCCTAACCCTAGGTCCAATCGTAACCCTAACGGGATCTGTAACCATATGCCTCAACATAACACTAACCCTAGCTCCAATCGGAACCCTAACCGGATCTCTAACCCTAGCCCTCAACATAATCCTAACCCTAGTTCCAATCGTAACCCTAACCGGATCTCTCACCCTAGCCCTCAAGATAACCCTAATCCTAGGTGCAATCGTAACCCTAACCGGATCTCTAAACCTAGCCCTCAACATAACCCTAACCCTAGGTCCAATGGAAACCCTAACCGGATCTCTAACCCTAGCCTTCAACATAACCCTAACCCTAGGTCCAATCGTAACGCTAACTTGATCTATAACTCTAGTCCTCAAGATAACCCTAACCCTACGTCCAATCGGAACCCTAAACGTAACTCTAACCCTAGCCCTCAACATAAGCCTAACCCTAGGTCCAACGGAAACATAACCGGAACTCTAACCCGAACCCTAAACATAACACTATCCTAGGTCCAATCGGAACCCTATCCGTATCTCTAAACCTAGCCCTCAACTTAACCCTAACCCTAGGTCCAATCGTAACCCTAACCGGATCTCTAACAGTAACCCTAAACATAACACTAACCCTAGGTCCAATCGAAACCCTAACCGTATCTCTAACCGTAGCCCTCAACATAACTCTAACCCTAGGTCCAATCGGAACCCTAACCGGATCTCTCACGCTAACCCTCAACATAACCCTAACCCTAGGTCCAATCGGAACCCTAACCGGATCTCTCACGCTAACCCTCAACATAACCCTAACCCTAGGTCCAATCGGAACCCTAAACAGATCCCTATTCCTAGCCCGCAACATAACCCAATCCGTAGGTCCAATTGGAACCCTGACCGGATCTCTAATCCTAGCCCTCAACATAACCCTAACCCTAGGTGCAATCGTATCCCTAACCGGATTTCTAAATCTAGCCCTCAACGTAATCCTAACCCTAGGTCCGATCGTAACCCTAACTGGAACTCTAACCCTAGCCTTCAACGTAACCCTAACCCTAGGTCCAATCGTAACCCTAACTGGAACTCTATCCCTAGCCATCAACATAACCCTAACCCTAGGTCCAATCGGAACCCTAATCGGATCTCTAACCCTAGCTCTCACAGTAACCCTAACCCTAGGTCCAATCGGAACCCTAACCGATTCTCTAACCCTAGCCCTCAAAGTAACCCTAACCCTAGGTCCAATCGGAACCCTAACTGGATCTCTAACCCTAGCCCTCAAAGTAACCCTAACCCTAGGTCCAATCGGAACCCTAACTGGATCTCTAACCCTAGCCCACAACGTAACCCTAACCTTAGGTCCAATCGGAACCCTAACCAGATCTCTAACCCTTGCCCCGAATATAACCCTAACCCTAGGTCCAATCGGAACCCTAACCTGCTCTCTAACCGTAGCCCTCAACATAACCCTAATCCTAGGTCCAATCGGAACCCTAACCGGATCTCTAAACCTAGCCCTCAACATAACCCTAACCCTATGTCCAATGGTAACCCTAACCGGATCTCTAACCCTAGCCTTCAACATAACCCTAACCCTAGGTACAATCGTAACGCTAACTTGATCTCTAAACCTAGCCCTCAACAGAACCCTAACCCTAGGTACAATCGGAACCCTAACCGGATCTCTAACCCAAGCCCTCACCATAACCCTAACCCTAGGTCCAATCGTAACCCTATCGGGG